>NC_056734.1:319380943-319408443 GCF_019279795.1 Protopterus annectens
GACCAAGGCATGGACTGAACATACCCCATTCCAAAACACTTTACCCAGTAACTACCACATAGGTGGTAGCCTGCCTAACACTGAAGTTGTCAGAAGGGAGCATGGGACACAGGTGAACAGTAGCCTCCCCTTTGATAATCACAGTTCTACACTAGTCTTGTAATCTGTCTACTCATCACAATGCCCCATATGGTATGTACCTCACATGACAACTACAGCAAGTGGAAAGGCCACAGACATACCTCACAAAGAGTAATACTGCCCTCAAACACATGCCTTATGCAGACTGACTCACAAAACCACAGCTAGAGTGTGTTGCATACCGCCCACCCAGAGATTACCTCTGCCAGACATACAGACGTATGTCACACCCATAGCGGTCAGCCAAACACCATGTCAACACCTCATAATCCCGCCGGGCTACATGACCTAGGGCCCTAATCATCACCACCTCACTAAACAGCACATGCTGGAGGTACAGGTTCCTATCCACAAATATGCCATACTCTGGATTAAACCACCCAGCATTAACAAACAAGGCTGCTCATTAGCAGATGTCATACATACCCCTTGATGATTGTTTGGGAGATAGGTAATATGCCCTGGGAGTCACCTCTGTGTATCTGGTTGACAGAAGCAAGTGAAATCACATTACATGTGTGTCAAAGGCCAGGGTAGCATATGGCTAGGCTGCTCTAGGCCCTAGGGCCAATAGCGTATTACCTACCTATGTCACAATGCACACACACATGTACTCAGTGCAATACCTGCTATGTGAGGTGGAATAAGTGTGACAGTGAATGTGTGCAAGGTCTGTAAAGGTGTGATAGCTTAGTGTGAGGTTGTTTCTGTCATGGTAGTTTGTGTCCTAGGTGTGAGGCCAGAGAAAGATGTGTCAAGTTATTGGGATGCAGACATAGTAGGATGGCGTATGTTGTGACGTACTTCCTTGTGTACGACTGAGGTGTCCCATTGTAGGCTGAAGCAATACATGTATGCTCAGTAAGTGGTACTGCTGGTGAATCCAGCTCACATATGAACTGTTGTACTACCTGAAGCTGTAGGCTGAAAAAGCACAGTATGGTGTATGTTCATATTCCCTGGTAACACTGTCTTGTGTGTTTCCTGTAGTCTACATAGATTACATACCTCAGGCATAGGTATCTGTAAGTAGGGGCACACAGTACTGTAAGGTACACCGGTAATGTTCATCTGTGTTGGCATACATTTGTGTGTTGTATGTATGTCTGATGTGTGTGTAATGATGCCTGTACCATGCCCGCAATCAGGTGTGTTACAGGGTATGTGTGTGTACCTAGCAACATGTATACTCTGTTACAGCAGTATGCCAGCTATATTAACAACCGTGCACATATGTTAGATATGGGTATGGCATCAACGACTAGGATGGTTTACTGGTAATACTGTAAATGTACTTTACATTCATTGCTTTGGATGACATATTTCTTCATGCATTAGCTTGATATATACCCCCATGGCGAGGTTCTGCATTGTATCCCAAACAGTGTGCCGGGTACTGGTGTATACTTGTTTGTTATATGGAGTGTGGCAGGCACTGTCATCCAGATGTGGGCTGAGCACTGATATGTGGTACTGAATGTGTGTATCCTCTCACAGACAAACAGATGCTATATATGGCAGTTAAGTGATATCTGTACTTAATAATGTTAAGTGTGCCACATGACTTGCTCACACATATCATTTAATTGTCTTCCAGGGTTATGGCTTATCAACGCAATCCATCATATACAGCTGCAGAGGAACAGGAAATACACAACAGCCTGGTGCAGCATTATACACTGCTGTTTTCCAGGGCCAGCCAGCACCAGCATGAGCGTACTGCACTGCGGCAAGATCTTGTTCGTCGTGTAAATGACATAGGCATGCATAACCGGACATATGAGCAAGTACGCCATCACTGCAGTGATTTAATTAGACATGTCTGGTGGCGTGCTTCTGATATCCATAGACAACAGCTTGCCACAGGTGGTGGGGCGGCCATACATCCCCCCCTCACAAGAGTGGAGGAGCTTCTCCTAAGCATGGTGGCTCCTGGCCTACAGCAGCAACAGCATCACACATGTGTCATCATGGAGGCTGGAGCCACCCAGCATGATGACATGGAGTGTGCAGGTAATATGCCCTAGCTGTAGACTATTTTTACCAGTATTGTTAGAATATGCATATGTGAGATGTGTACTGTGTGTTCAGCAGTTGTGCTGCCTATTGTGTGCAATACTGATATTTGGAATAGTATCTGTACACCTGTGACTGTTGACTGTTGTTCTACTGTAGTTTAGCACACTCACAGTAGCAATGCCACAGTTGTTGCCACTGACAAACTTTGTCATATTCTTGTAGGTCCCTCTGGTGTGACAGCAGGGCAGACGATACATGCTGGTGAGTGTGTTAACACTATAATATTGGTGATGACATGTGCATGTCATAGGCGAGGTGTAGGCCATGTACACGTAACACACCTACGCATAATGCATGCTGTGCATGTTTGCTGTGAGACATTAAACATCTCAGTAAAGTCAGTAGCTGCCTCAATCACATGCAATGCACAGAGCAACAGACACAATTGTGGCAACACTGTACTGCACATTGGATATGCATAGTTGCTACAGCTGTACACAGCAGAACACATTTATCATACGCAGTACACGGAAACATGCTACATTTGGCATTACCACACACCCGCTGTAAGGTCACACTTCAGTATCCCACATGTCATGCACACACACATGATGCACCTCAAGGGGTAGAGGCCCATCATGGAGCTGTGCAACACTCTTCAACACATAACACAGTCATGTTAGGCAATGCTCCCTATTGGGCACCTAACACACCCATGTACAAAGTGGCTGTGTAATTGTGGACGTAGCCATTGCACTGCAGTTCAGGTACAGCATGCTAGGTGGTGGTCTTGCAGATATTAGTAGCTGTGAGTGACCACAAGATGCATGATGATGATGGCACAGGGTACTACACCCCATCCAGTTACAGTGACCACAGTGCTACTCATAGCAATCATTGCTGTGCACCTCAGTGTTGTATGTGTGCAAACATATACACCTATACACAATATGCATAACATGTTGTGTGTGTGCTTACATATGCCAGCATACACAATATGAACAGCAGTCACCATCCGAACAAAGTGTCACATATATGTCCTGGAATGCTAGTGGGTGCATAGGTCACATGACACACATTGGGTATGTGTGGTGTTTAATGTTGCAGTCGTGTAGCATGCCATGCCATGGCTAGCACCGACATATCTACAATATGTCCCACACTCACCATAACCACTGTACACTGGCCATGTCGAGCATTGGGATTCCTTCACGTCAACATGCACCACTCAGCCCGTGTGTGTACATAGCATGCATGTGCTACACCTGTGCCCACTATTATCTGCTGTGGACACAGACACTGTACTCAAACATAGAACTCTATGTGTCACACAGATAACACATGCAGCCATAGCATGTATACCTGTGAGTGATGGTGCACAGGGCATTGCAGAGCTGATAATACTTGCACAGCAATGTTGTGGCCAGGTACACATTGTGTTCCAGGGTGTAGCCAATCACTGAACAACTACACAGTTGCATCAAAGCCATGTACACTGTCATTAAATAGGGGCAACTTTACTTGCACTGCATGGACTTGTGCAACACATATTCTGCATGCTGACACGTGTCTGGTGACTGTTTGCCTTGTGATACTGACACCCACCTTCACCCACTATAGAGTATGTGTTGGATTGCTGGTGTGTGTGTGTGTGTGTGTGTGTGTGTGTGTGTGTGTGTGTGTATGTGCTGTAGTGAGGAGTGTATATGTGTGCATGTGTGCATGTGTGCATGTGTGCATGCATCATGTGCAGACTGTAAAGTGTGTTTCCTGTCTTCCTCTCACAGGTGCTGAGTTAGGGGTGGCCGAAAGCAGCAGGGAACCTGAAGCCACTGCCATGAATAGTGGTGAAGATGAGACATGTATTCTGGCACAGGAAGGTTTGACAGGGTCTGTCGTTGGTCTGCCAATCGACAGTACACAGCGTTCAACCCCATCTATGCACACACTCATACTGTCAATACATCCCTCATCACCAATGGCCATAGGCGAGGAACAGCATACAGTTGGCATTGACCAGAAGACTGTGGTACCCATGGCACTTGCATCCCCTCACAGCAGCCATAGCCGGATTCCTGGAATGGTACCACATAGGCGGAGGTCCAGGGGTTCTCAGGGGAGCACCGCTGGTCGTATTGCCCCTGGCAGACGTGCCCTCACAGGTCTTACAATGTCCAGTATCTTCCGGGCTGTAATGCAGGCTCAGGCATGTATGAACGGTACACCAGACAGGGACTTAGGGCACAGAGGGCCCATTACACCGCTATCAATGACAGCATCCATGACCCTGCCGGTGCCATCCGGAATTACACCGAGGTCATTGATAGACATTGGGGGGAGATAGTAGATGCCCTCCACAATATGTCTTCCATAAGCCAGGACCGTGCAGGACGGTTGTGACGTTGAGACGGATGCATGCCAGCAACAGCAACAGCTGGCAGTGGTCGCGGATGGCCCACAGTTCACAGCCGCTCCCGTAGTGGCAGTACCAGCCCCAGCCATGCTGGGGCTGGCCTGTCCATTGACCATCCCAGTAGACCATGTGCACGTGGCTCTGGCCAGTCCCAGCAGGGACATGGGTCCAGTCATCATACCTCTGCCTCTGATGACAGTACCCAGTCAGGGTTGGTAACCGATACTGTCCGTAGCACCCCTGCCAGGCAGAGGTACTGTGTCCATGGCCAGAGACAGTGATCTGTACAGCCTAGCAGGTACAGTCTGTGGCTGTCCCACAAACTACCATATATGGCAGCCACATGGTGGAGCTGTGTGCATGCAGACACACACACATTAACCAAACAACTAGGGCTCACACATACGCACACACATTACATCAATGTTGGCCCATGCTGTACTGTTGTCCCACACACACACACACACACACACACACACACACACACACACACACACACACACACACACAGACATGTCAATTGGATGGGTCAATGTCAGGCTCTGGCAAACAACAACACACCCTGTGCATATGATGATACCTGTGTCACCTCCTGTCATCTGTTACACTGATGCAGGAACAGGCTAACATGGTGCTGATGCGCAGGGTGACATTATAGCAGTGTAGCAATATTATCAAGTTGTCAACAGGAAAGTGTAATGACATCCTTATAGGTATGTCTGAGCAGGCATTATGCATCAAAGCTCTGATTGTCAATGTAGCATTGTTTACACCACTGTTAGGTCTGAGTATGTATTGTCCACCCATGTCCCACTTGGCTGAAGTGTAATGAGTTGCCAGCATGTGTTAGTGAGTAGACAGTACGTGTGTGATGTGTGCAGTACAGATTAGCAAGTGTACATCTGTGAACATGGTGGGTGCGCACTGTCTGCATGTACGTGCATGGTGGACACATGGGACATGAGGCACACCCTGTTGTACACATTGTTAACATCTCATAGTAACTTTCAATGGCCAGTATGCATTCTACTACAGTTATGTACTAACATGGGTCCACATGTGTGTATGACATGGGTTGACACTATGCTGTGGATGATACTGTTAATATCTGTCAATGATTTGCGGTCTGGTAGTATACACAACCTCAACAGCATGACTATAAGCAATCATTGGATGAAGTCCTGACAAATGACACACAGTTGTAGGAACTCAGTAACAGTTGGATTCTTCCGGTACTATACTCTAACACTAACCAGTGGCATTGACCGCCACTCATTCCTGGGACCACAGCTGTTTGGCATATAGCCCCCTTAGGTACATGCAAACATACTAGGGATGTGTCCATCCACATCTTGAAATGCATGCATTGGCCTACAATGCATTCCCTGGATGGGACACATATCCTACACAAGGGTATCATACAGACAGATACCTGTTGTCTGATACATGTTGTATAGCAGTAAGCCGGCTATGGCATAGTCATCCACATTTACTATACATACTATCCCATCAGTACCACATCGATGGCAGACCTTAACATGTATGTTGGGTACCAATGTGTACATACAGCCTCGTGTTATATCATGTGTCCCTTGGTATCCACATATCCATAGGTATTGTGGAGTCCCTCGGTGTATCACATAAGACATTAGAGGCCTGAATGCATATCCACAAGGCAGTTGTACACCTATACAGACTGTCCATTATTGCCAGTCGTTGTTGTATATGAACATGTCTGACATATACCCCAGGCATATACCCTCACTCACGCTACTCTTTAGTAACTGTCATGGGTGTGTGTGGCACAGATGACCTTGGCCACAGATCACAACAGTGGACGGCCTTGTCACATACATACATATGTGGCCTACGATCTGAGAAGCAGTGGCACAAACTGTCAATGGAAACAGATGTATTCATGTAGTATGCAGGTTTCACACCTATGTACTGATTGAGGGGACATGTACACATATATATTTGCCATGCAAATACCTGATGTGTGCCATGCAGATACCCGATATGTGCAATGCACTTACTGTTTTAATCATAATATGTCCTACCATAGTAAAACCAAAACCCACAATGCATTGACCAACAGTGCCACACACACTGTCAGTGTTTGCAGGATTCAAACCCCTACCTAACTACGTTATGATACTAGAGAGAGGCCCATTAACACAGCACACTATTTGCTTTACTGGCTGGTTTCCCTTCTCCTGCTGTATTTGTAGGATGGTGACATCATCAGGCTTTCCAAAGAGGAATGTACCTCTTTTAGTGAGTTTTCCCATTCTCCAAAAAGGGCACTCCTCTCAAAACAAACTGCACACATACACACCCCCTCCCCCCACACACACAATTAGCGTTCGCAGGATTAAAACCCCTACCTAACTATGTTATGATACTAGAGAGAAACGTATTAACAAGGCGCGCTATTTGCTTTACTGGCTGGTTTCCCTTCTCCTGCTGTATTTATAGGATGGTGACATCATCAGACTGGACATGGTGATGTGTGTACACTTTGTTTTATGCCATTCCAGGAATGGTCCATGTGGGTCAGCAGGTGTCAACAGCTTGAACAGGACCTCATAATCCTTACCTTTTGTGATCTATCTGTGGACACATTGACATTCCATCATATGTCAACACATATTTATGCACAGCTCATTGGTTTTGTGGATACTACATGTGTCTGGGATGTTGATTCAAAGTCTGTGTGAGACATGTGTAGCTGTGTTCAGTGATCTATGTCCTGGGTGGCTGCCTTGCAAACAGTCTAGCAAGTCTGGGAACCATGATCTGCACATGAACATACCACAGTTGGTAGGGTTGTGTGTATGTCAGCTTCCTCCTGACAAACTCAGATATATGTGTGAGATGCACCTATATAGACATACAGGGTGCTAAACTCTCTCGACCCATGACTGGCACAGTCTATCAGGTGGTGAAGGTAACCACACACACCACATATCAGTCTCACATATCCTCTAGAGAGTTCAGCACCTATATAGACATACAGGGTGCTGAACTCTCTCGACCCATGACTGGCACAGTCTATCAGGTGGTGAAGGTAACCACACACACCACATATCAGTCTCACATATCCTCTAGCGACAGCACTCAAACCACATTATCACACATAAACATACTTGGATGCTGTAAACAAACTCTGCCTAAGCAGCAGAGACCTCCAAAGCAGACACACACACAACTGCTACCCCACTACAATACCCACATATCACATAGTTCACAATGTCAGTGTGCCACACAGTCACTGCCCTTGGGGCTAAACAACACACCTAATACACTTGAAATAGGTGACACTTATTGTCAGACACACTGACGTAGCACTCACCAGCCCAAACAAGGGAATAGTCACTTTGGGCTGTGTGTCGGGTGCCAGGATCTGCCACATAACACATGCAGTCAGGTCACTCCAAAGCAAGTACAGGACTGGTACCATCATTGTCCATGGCGGTGCATAAAAGCTCAGATGTTACTCCCTGGACCACATGACATGATACATGGAGGAACACTCTGATCATGTAGCCCAGGCCAGTATGACCCTGACCTTGTCTAGCATCTTACACCCACCAATTATGATGTCACAGTATATAGACAAACATATCATGTTTAACAGTTGGATAACAAATTGGTGTCATTCATAGGGGATACAGTGTCTGTCAGCCTGTGGTGACATGCTTGACATGCCACGTAGCTTCACTATGGACAGCTTGCACCTGTCACTCTTGGACTTTCGAATGCTGGCTAAGGCTCTTGCTACCACCATAGTGCCTTTTTTAAGCAGGGCTCAAAAGACAAACCCACCTCCATAGACATTACAGGTTAAATGAAATTAAGGGTAATACTGCTCAACACCAGATGTGTTACCCTCATATTGCGGCCACTCAGGACTCTCCTCAGTATGGAGGATAGCGATATCTGTGCACTAACAAACACCTGGTTCAGGCTCACTTATGCACACCAGCACTACCAGGTTATGTTTCATACCATGCTTTCTGACCACAAGGCTTGGAACAGACAACACAACTAGGGGGAGTATCCATATACATCACAGATACACACACCTCCAGGTTAGTAGCACTGCACAAAGCATCATAAACCATACATATACAACTACCATTGTGCAAAACTGCCTTTCAGTTTGTTACCTGCTACAGACCACCCTCCCAAACTCAGAAACCACACTCGGCTTTCATGGGAACTATGGAGAATATGAAGGTCTCCACAAACACCATTATATTGGGTGACTTCAAATACACAAATATTGACTGGGGATACTACTCAAGCCCCAACACCCTCGCCCAACAGTCGCTACAATTTGTAGACTCATATGCTATGGCACAACCAGTCAGCACAGCCACAAGGGGGAATACATATTGGACCTGATCATCACCAACATGGGGACTCTATGTTCCACACCAGCGATATACCCCTCATTGGTAAGGTCAGAACATACATGTATCTCACTGGACATACATATACCCTCCACACACCCATCCTGGGTAATCTTGGTGAACTTCTCATGAGCTAACGTCTCACTTCACCAAAGCAAGGTGGTATCCTTCAGAGACCCTGAGACAGTGGCAAATATGTCTCAGACTGCTGAATCCTTTACATACACATTCTATGGACACCTAGTGGACTGCATGGATTGTGCTATCCCAAATAACAACAGGACTCACTCCTCCAATGGCAGGGGACCTGTCTGGTAGACCCCAGCCATTAATAAGCTTTACAATGTCAGGAGGAAGCTACTACATGATAGAGCACAATCCCAGACAGGGAAGGCATCTGTGATCTGTACTAGCAGACAGATACAATCACTCATGAACTTTTCTAAGGGCCACTTCTACCGGACAATTGCACCAGACACGTAGGACTATCACACGGCCTTCTTCAGTTATGTCAGGAACCTGGGTGGATACTCACTGATATGCTGTGAGTTACTGCATACTGACTAAACTTACCCTGAACCCACTGGCATTGCCAACATCCTGGAAAACAGGTTCAGTGCAGATGTCTCCCCCCATCCCCCCTAAGGAGAAACTATCCATCCCAACAGAGTGTAACCTCCCTGACATCACACAGTAACAGGTGATTGCTGCCCTCCCCAAAGCATACATTACAGCATCAATGGGACCAGACAGTGTCCCGGCCTACATCTTACACGAGCTTCATGACAGACATAACCCTCACATTGCATCACTGTTCGATATTGGAGTTACTACAGGATATGTACCCAATGAATGACGTACAGCGACAGTCGTCCCACTCCACAGAGTTGGTGCCAAAACGGACCACAGACAATATTGCCCTATAAGCCTAACTAGCCTGTTCTGCAAAGCTATGGAGCATATTGTCATGGGACTCATACACATTGACATCGGGAACCTACAGACACTGTGTCCTACACATTTCAGCATTGTTGTGGGCAGATCTTGCCTCTTGAACCTGTTTGTATTCTTTAAATGGTTAACAGGTCCATTGATATAGGGACGGTTGTCCACACAGCCTACCTGAACCTTTTAAAACCCTTCAACACAATAACCCACTGGGCCATTATGCATAGGCTCACCAGCATTGATATGGACAAATATCTCACACAATGGATTGCTACCTGGATCAGGGATAGCACCCACATGGTCAGAATTGCAGGTGCCATGTCTGACTATACAACAGTTACACGTGGCATCCCACACAGCTCGGTCCTGGGACCTCTCCTGTTCAGTATATATTTGTCTTGACGTACAGGCTACCACAGGGGGAATATGGCTGACCATGTTTGCACTTGACCGCAAACTGGGTGCCATAATCAACTCTCCTGCTGCCACATGCATACTCAAACAGGGTCTCATAGAGATGGATGACTGGTGCCTGAGCCATAGCCTACAGCTAAATGCCATTAGTTGCATAGTCATCCCCTTTGGGAATAACAACATGCCCACACATTACCACATAGGTAGTACTCCATTACATATGGTAGGAGTTGTTAGGGGTTTGGGGACATGACTTGTTCGTACTGTCACCTTTGACAATCACATTGCCAAAATGGTTGGACAGACCTTCTATATAGGCCACCTTATCCCATATGGTTTCACATCTAGATTGAGTGAGGTCATTGTGCCCCTATACTCATCACAACCATGCTTGGTTACAATGCCACATTTGGGGTGTACCTTACCCAACACCTGCAGCAACTGTACTGGCCACAGTAGTTCCTCACCAAGCAGATCTAGGGACTCACACAGATGCCCTGCACAGTTCAGATGCAGTAACTCCAGCACTACTCAGTCGCTTACCACCTACTCGGATATGATGTGTGCCTGTTGTTTACAGATATACTCAACCCAGAATTACTGGACATGCTCCACCTCAGGATATCCGACTCCCTTGGAGCTACACACTCCAGGGACATATACCTCAGCACAGATGTTAATAGGACATGCTGGAGGGACAGATTCTTATCCCAGAGGATCCACTCACTCCAGATTGTAATCCCAGTTTCACATAGGCAGAGCCACCCACTGACCACCTACAGGAGACATCTTGATGACTGTATGGGTGATCGTATGTATACCCCTGGGATATATTCTGTGTCCCTGCTAGACAGAGGCACACTAGCCTAAACGTGCATGGGCTATCTTGTGTGACCTACTATTCATGCGCACAGTGTAGTAATCTGACAGGGTTGCGAATGCCAAACACACTCTGGCTAGGCTTGTACATGCCCTAGGGCAGATAGCCTAGTATCGACCTCTGAACCTTTGCTAATGTTCGGGATGCACAATGTTTATTGTTGATACTGTTTGCAGGTCTTTATCGTCTTTGCTTTACCAGTTTCTATGAACAACTTAGGTATCTGCAGAACATATTTGATTATGACAGGGTTCCACTATATTATGTATGTGTCTGTTGTCATATAACTGTGTGCACAGGGCAGATTGCTGGATAGTGAGAGGTTCCTGGGTTAACACATGCAACTGCCAGATATGTGTGGCCCACTGCTGTACTCAGACATGGCCTAAGTGTATGAGCATGCCCAGTTCAGGCTTTTTGTGTTTTGTTGCCTGACATTTGTCTGATTTATTCAAGTGTGTGAGCATGCCCAGTGTGACCTTTCATTTGGTTGCTATCTGAGGTCCACTACATTTGTTGATGTGTGTGACCATGACCAATATTAACATTTATACTGTGTGTGTTGGAAGTCAGGTTCTGTTCTTACTGCAGGACTCACCTTTGTGTCATAACTCGACAGAGATTATGCTGTGCCTGCAGGGTTTCCATGAGATACTTTGCATAGACTTATCAACATTCCTTCATACAGGCTGACCACTGCAATGCTGTCATGGTTTAGTGGTTCAGTACTTTAACTATAGTGCACAGTATCCTGGGTTTGAGGCCCATCACTGCTTTATATTTTCATACTGAGCAGACCAGACTGCTTAAGGGCCAGTTAAGCAAATATGAGAATGTTGGCTTTTGTTCACCTATGCCCTACTTAGACCAGGCTTGTCCGACATTGCTCAATATTCACCATCATTGCTGGACGTGTGCCTCATTATGGTAAATGCTGTTTAGCAATGCTTTATATTGCTTAACACATGGCAATCATGCCTCAGGTGGTGCTGCAGGGCTGCCTATGTTGGATGCACATCCTACACTCCCTGTACATGTCTGAAAGCAGGTAGTGTCAACTTAGGCATCCCTTTTACTGTATGTGCAAGTCAGAGAGAGGTATCATTTCCAGAGTTCCTACTGAGCCAGTGTATGTGCTATGCATTGCCTCTTTGCCAAGGCCAAAGCATACTGGGCACGCCTCCTTCTGCCTACTTTGCCAGGCTCAGGTTTTTCCTCCTCTGAGTCATGCTCTGCCTGTGATGGCCTTGGCAATGGTGGGGGGCTGTTTGGCCCAGGCCTATGCTGGTCCTGCTGCAGCTGTTTTCGCAGGATCATATTATGTAGCATAGCACATACCATGACAATTTGGGTACATGTAGTTGGTGAATACTGCAAGGCTCCACCAGATATATCCAGGCACCGGAACCGTGACTTGAGCAGCCCAAACACACGCTCGATTGCATTACGTGTTTGTGCGTGTGCCTCATTATGGCATTCCTGTTCAGGTGTGTTTGCATTTCTGATGGGTGTCATCAGCCATGGCTCCAGTGCATAGCCAGCATCCCCCACTAGGTGACCATGTGGGATGTCCCCATTGGCAAATGTCTGGTACAGCTGCGTCAGATGCCAGATATGGGAATCATGGTAGCTTCCAGGGCAGCCAGCACACACATTCAGTATTATGCCCTGGGGATCACACACGACCTGGCAGTTGATGGAGGGGAAGCCCTTGCGGTTGAAGTAGACCCTACCCCACTCGCCAGCTGGTGCTTTGATGCATATGTGCGTGCAGTCTATTGCACCCACTACCTCAGGGTATTCCGCTATTTGCTGGAAGAGACGCATATTGCTGGCCAATACCTCACGGGAATTGGGGAAATACACATGATCACCGACATGTGCTGACATGGCATCCAGGAACTGGTGCAGTACCCTGGATGCTGATGCCTGTGATATCCCCATCATATCACCGTTTGGTCTCTGGAAGGTACCTGTTGCTAATATTCTTAGGCCAACACATACCTTGGTTTCCACTGGAATGAGTTCCCCTCTGTTGGTTCTGTGTGTGAAGCGTAGCCTGCACAGCTCAACAATTTGCTGCAGGAGGTCTCTGTCCACTCTATAGCTCTCCACTATCTCCAGCTCATGTAGCCCCTGGTAGGTTACCCTGGGACTGTACACTCTTCTCCATCTCCTCACTGTGGGTTGTCCAGCAGCATTTCGATTGTCATCACCCTCAGCATGTTGCATATGTCGCCTTATAACAGCAATGGCAGCCCCTAACATTTATTTGTCTCAGTAAAGCTTTTTCAGTTTTCACTTCTATTAGCTTACTGCAGTGTCTGTTGTGAGAAACATAATGGACTGTTGTTTGCAGAGTTTTAAGTGCTAGGCTTGGCTGGGCTAGTGTACTGCCTGTGTAATTGCCTGATTCTGATTGTTTTCACCTGCTAGCTCTGCTAGTACTCCCTGGTAGCGTCTTACTATTTGTTGTGCTTCCTTTTTCCTTTCTGTTTCCTCGGGGGGGCAGCGCCATGCACACAAGTGCAAACACACTCACAACAGCTCACACATGCTCACACATGCTTACATGGACTAATACTTGCTTATCCGGGCTAAAACATGTGCACACCAGCGCAAACGCACTTACAACTCTTTAAACAGCCTTATACATGCTTACTTCTTACAACTCTTTAAACAGCCTTATACATGCTTACTCCAGCTTAAACACGCAGACTCATACTTACACGCGCGCACTCTGTCTTACTCGGGTTTACAGGTGCGCACACACATGCATACCCGCTCAGCAAGAAGCTTTGGTGTTATCCAAGGCATACACCTTCCATTTCTTGCCTTTACTTAGCCTACCTGTTGACACACCTCTTTTCATGAAGTGTAAATGACACATGCCACATGCCACTCTGCTCCAATGAGCTTCACTTCTTTCATACATACCCCACTCATGATGTCACCTATCTTCTACTCTGTTACTCCCCTTATCCTACTGCTACACTCCACTGACTGTGCTCACTACACTCCACTGACTGTGCTCATTTGCTATGTAAACTTGTGATTCACTATCCTAACCCTCCTTTGCATAGGATTGCCTACTAATGCTTGGTCACATCTCTTAGACTGAGCTTACCCCCTTAGCAACCTCTACTCGGTGGCCGTGTTGTCTTCAGCCTGCCATTCCCTTGCATTGTACATTAACAATTTAAATAAGATCCACATTTGTGGGTTTTAATTTTTAGTTTTCTGGTTTTTAGAGTGCAGCTCATTTGTGTGGCACTGCGTTATGCTTAAACATCGGAAATCGGAGAAAAAAAAATTTTTTTCATATTGCATGGGGAAACATTGCCAATGGCTGTATATTTGGCCATTTGCATGCTTCCTGCACTGGATGCAACCTTTATTTGGAGCTGTCACGGCTCCATTTTGCTATTTGCAGAACAGTACTCAGTTGTCAACTAAGTACATTTCTACAAATAACACTGCTCTTACTCGGACATGTTCGGGTTTCCTGAATCACAAATCTACCTCATTTGCATGCCTTTCGCCTGCAATTGAGGTAATTTGGATATCCCAGCCCTGTCCAAGTAAGAGCCATTTTAGGAGCTCTCTTACACGCCCCTGCAGGCTGTTCCTGGATCGCTCGTCAGACATGATGGCTGCATGGAGTCTCACTCTACTCTTAGACTCCGTGCAAGCCATCGTGAATCCGGCCCTCTTCTTTGTCAGTGATAATACTAATACTAATAATACTAATAATACTTATACTACTAACACTATGATTAATACAAGAATGGTGTACTACTGACCCATTGTTTTATAATATATATGTAAATGTTCAATTACTGTGAGGTCTGTTCTTTCTATTTAATGTTATCATAATATATTTTTAAATAATTTTCAGCTATACTGAGCAATGTTTATTAATGTTACATCTGCTAATAATCTGTGTTTTCCATTTGACTTTCATATCTGGTATAAGTTAGAAATATGCCATCATGACTTTCTTATAGCCAGCCTCTTCACCGATGACTCACTCATAATTTAGACTCAAGCTATGGTATACCCACTACCTAATATGATACAGAAGCTTCTATAAGGCAATTTATAGATCATATAATCAAATATGATCTACATGATAAAAAATGGCATCCAACAAGGGAACACTATGATAGACCTCAGTGATGTCAAATCTAGTATAAGAAGCCATTGAATGAGACTAGATTACATGTACTCAGTTCAATGATCTCAATAAAAATTTTGAATCAGCACATCAAAGTAACCTCCTATTGTTCACCATCCCAAATGAGCTTTGGAGAAATCACTGTGTATGTTGCCCATCTATTCTGACAGATGTAACTTTTACTGCTCTGAATTGTAATACTTCCTCTCAGAATGGTACATTTCAAAGAGGCATTCCACTTGACTCCAGGTTCATGCCATTGATCTTTGCCATTTTTATTAACAACTTAAACACCTTACCTCTGTCAGCTGTACTCATTACAACAATGATATAATCATCCTTGCCTCACAAATATACTTCAATAAACTCAAAAAATGCTGTAAAATGATTTCAATTTACTTTGCAGCTAACTTAGTTTTTGCATCAAATTCTTTTCTTTGGTTGTAGAAACTTAGAAAATGTTGTCAACAGCCAGCACCTTCATAGCAAAAGACCTTCAAGTCAATACTGTCCATGCACAACAGAAATGCTTACGTGTAGGGTCTGATCAGTCATTTTTCTCCTCTGTCCATATTACGTATATAGTGAACAGAACCCTTACACATCTTATATTGAACCAGAGAAGTGCAATTCTCCTTATTTTGATGCCAGTAATCCCAAACTTGAAACCAGTGAACCAATATTTCTACTGAACGAACCCTGTATCACAATACCCTATAAACCACTACTAATAAAGCAAGCTGTTCTCTTACACAATTTTACAGTAAGATACTTTTTACTAATAGGGTACTGGGCTCTGCTGTAAATGGTAAAGTCTATGCAGCTAGAAACACATTTCACTTAATCTTATTGACATTTAAATTCTTTTCTTGTAGTTACTACCCATTGCCCGCCTCTAAAGTCATACCAGTCCCAATGTCTAGTTCCTCAAACATATGAATGCAGACGCAGCCTTGTTAGATTGACCATCATTCAATAAAACTCACCCCTCAGTATGTGAGAACCTGGCAGGATTACTTTGTTTTTAGACTGAAGTTACATGATCACTTGATCCAGGAGTCTAAATATAAATGCTTTTCAAATAATAGGCAAAACAGGTACCATATATCCATATATGCATTTTCCTTTATACAGAATGCCACCATGGATATGTAAACAATATTATTATCCTGTTATTGCAATTATGTCATATTTGAAAATTGTACAGATGTTTTTTAATTGGATATTTTCAGTTGCCTGGTAGCTGCCAATTGTCTCTGTCTATTTATTGTTTTCTTTTTACTTCCCACATGGCTAATTATCTGCTGCTAACAGCTCCTCTTCTCATTCACTAGATCTACCAAACCAGCCATAGCCTCTAGTGGGCTCAACCAAATCCATGTCTTGAATAAGGAAATCAAAGATGCTGGTTCAGCATTGTACTCCTGCTAGGGACTGTGCCTTCACTTTTTCCACATTGCAGCAGCCTTGTGAGCTCCACCATTTCTGCTTATTAGAGCTTCATTTGTGCTACCATATATGTGCAACCTCCCAACCAAGCAACATATCACTTGCATATACAGCTCACCTGGCTTTTACCGCCACTTTCACAGTGAGCCTAGGTAGTTTTCCACCTCCCAGGATAGGTGAGCCAGCATCAGCCACTTGCTCCCATCCTCCCCCTGACTAGTCCCACTGGCACTCATACCACAAGTAATTTGGGGTGCGGTTAGGGCTTTATCTTTCTGGGACATCAGGCTGGACTATGGCTGGATTATTTTGGTTTTGATTGCAAAGATTCCAATGGGTTACTCCATCTTATCGGTTAACAAACTTTAAAAATAAACAAATAATTAAAATCAATCTAACATTAAGGTCACTATAACTATTATTTCACAGGCATTCTTGTCTGATTAACATTTGCTTGTTATATCATCAAATATTTCTCATTTCTTATTTTTCTCACTTTTAGATCTCTGCATAATATATACAACTTTTATATTTTTCTTAATTGCATTTCCATTCTATTAAAATATGCATGCCTGTTTTTGTTATTAGCGTAGACTGTAGCTCGCTCTTTGTTTTAAGTAAGTTGATTACTCCACATTTATCTCTCTAACATTCTTTTTTTTTTTCGTTCGGTAAGTAAGACCACTATAACACATCATTGGAAGACAAGCATTCACTGGACTTTCCCATTGGATAGGTAAACTGGTGGTGGTCACACAGAAATGAATAAGAGGTGGTGCTAGGCTGGTGGACCGTGCAGAAGTTTTGAGAATATGGAGACTTCCTCAGTTGGAGTTACCAACAAAGGTAATACCAATGAGTTACAAGAGGTGAATGGTAGGCTGACATGTATGGAAGGGCAACTCACTCAGCTCATGGCTTTGTTCACACAATGAAGAAGACAGCCAAAACCAGTCTGCTTGTTCCATTTTTTGTTTTATGTTCTCCTAAATAAACATCTTTACTTCAGTCACTGTTTGCTGACTCTACTGATTTTTTCATTTGTTCACACCGATCAAAACAGGAGGAATTGTTTCATCTTTTTTGTCACATGATTTGGATGGTAATGTGTTAAACTCGATCCGAGGTAACCAGGAGGCATGTTCTAGGGAGGAAGTGTGTGAAATGTGGTCCATGGACGTTACGTCGTGTTCCCAACCAGGTAGAGGAAGGAGACGATCAAGTACAGAGGGGGAAACATTCAACCAGGTACCTCCGACCCCGTGGACATAATTATGGAGTCTGGTAGCAGACTCAAGAACACGACTGCCAGTAAAGGGAGGATTTACCACAAAAAGCAAGGTGACTTTAACAATTCTGCATTGAGCCACAATGATGGCAATCACACAGGGGATATCGAAAATATGAACTGGGGGAAGGTAATACTGTCAGTAACTGGTTGAAAAATAACTGTTCCTTTTCCAACTATTGTAATGAAACACAGGCTATGGTTAATGACAAAAGAGTTAACTCTTACAGTAAGAATGTGGATAGTTTATATGATTTGACTTTAAAATATAAAACGCTTAATACTGACAATAGTTATTTGAGGGAATGTATAGGGAGCGATATTGTCCCTAAGGGACTACGTATTTTTAAGTATCCTAACAACATTAAGGAATGTAGAGAATTCCAAAAGGAGCTTATAGAGATTTTTAATTCATGTGGACTTGATATCTTGAGAGCAATCATTAAAAATAATGAAAGAGAAATGGAATTATTGTTCATTGAGATAGATAAAATTAATAAGGCTATTGTGTCAGATTTGTTGTTTACTGTGGAGGATGAAAAGTTGAAATATTATGATGTGAAGAGACAAACTGATGAAAAATGTAAATATATATCTAATAGAAAATGTAAAAAACTGGATAGAGATGGTTTAGAATCCAGAGAGCAATGTAGCTACCCCAGACCTAGGACCCTACCCAAACGATACCATTCTAATTACATACAAACGCGGATGGGTGATGGTGATTTCAGAGAAGGGAATCAACAGGGGGGACAACCTATTTTCATCAGTTGGAAGAGCAAGAAGGGTATGATCTAGATGACCCTTTAAATTTTCCAGCATTGAGATGATCAGAGAGGATCAAACAGAATGGTCCTGTGAGCTATTATTCCAACAAGTGGGGGTACCAGGACAGGAGGCGTTACTAAATTTTAAGAATATTGAGACAATAAGAGAGGATGACATCACTGTGAAGGGTGCTAGATACACATATCAAAATGTTAGCATTTAAAATTATAGTGGTTTGGACATTGACAAAGTTTATTTCAGTCTGTTTAATAAGAGATTAAAGTTTGTACCCAGTTCTTGTAGTCAAATTACTTGTACCGTCATAGATTTAAAACTGTTTTTGAGATAGAGAAATCTAGAACTGTTACTATCCAATGAGGGGTGCAACAGTGACAATGTTTCTGTCAAAAGAAAGAATATTTTCAGTTCCCCCCTCCACCCACAGTTGAGAAATTTTGAAACTCAGGTAGAAATGGAGCTTAGGTGAAGTCACAATAAAGTTAACAAGCATTATAACGTAAGGAAGGATGAATATCAACTGTTGGACACTTTGAGGAAAAACAAAAATGTCAGGGTTATGAAACCCGATAAGGATGGAGGGGTGGCTATCATGGATAGTATACTATGTTGTTGTTGTGTCTTTCGGCTTTTCCCAGTTAGGGGTCACCACAGCGGAACTCTGGTCCGCTAATGATTGGCAGTAGATTTTTATGTACCGAGTTGCCAGCCCTGATGCACAACCTTCAACGAAGGTACGCCGATTCACGCATGTCTCCACACAGAAGACGCTCTAGCTGAGAATTGAACAGGGCAGCATCTTACTGTGAGGCGACAATGCTACCGTACTATATTCAAGAAAAATGTTATAAATTTTGAACAATGAAGATAGATACACTAGAGTTTTGAGAAATTAAATTAATGTAGTGTATAGGAAAATAGATTTATGTTAAGTGAGATGTTCAAGGAAGGGCTGATTAGTCAGTAAACATATACTTACCTGAGAATAGAAAAACCCAAAATACCTCCTATTTTTGGGATTCCCAAGGTCCATAAGGACATCAAAAACCCACCTTTCAGGCCAATTGTCACCACTATGGGGTCAAAAACATATCCCCTAACTAAATTTTTAGATTTGAAGTTAAAAAACATGTGGACTGAAAAGGTAGGGATTCTGAAGGACTCTTGGGATTTCCTAAGGGGTATCACTAATAATTTGTATCAGGATGATTTAATTTTTGTCACATTAGACATACAAGATTTATTAAATGGCATACCCCATAAATTAGGGTTAGACTGGTTTGAAGAGGCCCTCTGACTTAGGGGGGGCTTTGATGATGATACGTTAACAGTCATCTTGGATATTATGGAGATGGTGCGTAATATAACTTCCTTTATTTTGAGGGTGAATTTTTTAATCAGTCTTGTGGGGTAGCCATGGGGGCTTGTTGTGCCCCCATGTATGCAAATTTGGTTTTGTCCACCTGGGAGGAAGGATTTATATTCCATTCTGATTATGTACAGTATTGGAATTATTATAGACGTTACTTGAATGACATCTGTATTTTTTGGACTGGGACCGAAGCATTACTTTAGGAATTTATTGATCATTTAAATACCACAACTGAATTCTTAACATTCACCTACAATATTTCCTGTGAGAAATTACAATATTTGGATGTTTTATTAGAAAAAATTCCTGAAGAAAGAAAGTCTAATGTGTACAAGAATAATACATTATCTAACTCCTATTTTATACTAGTACCCACCCTTTCAAGCAGAATAAGGGTATTTTGAAGGGCCACTTAACTAAATGTTGTAGAATGATTACCTCTGATAGTGATTTTGAGACGGAGAGTTCAAAGGTAAAGGACATGTTTTTGGAGAGGAAATATCCAATTGGGTTGATAGAAGAAATTATGGATGACATTAGGCAGGAAAGAAGAGGTACGTTTGCACCTATATTGGGTGTCCCTGAACATATAAGTGCTAATAGGGTCGAACATACCAACACAGAGACCAACTGGAGTAGCAACTTGGTTTTGAACTATAATAGAGATGCACCCCCATTAAGAATACCGTCATTAGTAATTGGAACAGGTTTGGGAATTACTCAGACTTGGATAAATTATTTAAGGACCCCCTTAAAATCACATATAGGAAGGGCCGAAACATTAAGGAAATGTTGGAGGGTCGAAAAAAGAAATCAAAGAGACAAAGGAAGGGGTCTAAAAAGTGTGGTTTCTGTTCCCAACGCTCTCATATTATACAGGGGGATTCAGTATATTTAAATGAGAGGAATACAAGGCTTATGACTAATGCTTTTTCAAACTGTGACACTATTGGGGCAACATATATTGCTGTCTGTAAAGCATGGGGGTCTTTCTACATAGAAAAGACTACTAGAAGTTTAAAAGGCTCATCTATGAACATTTTAATGACATAAAAACAAAGATGAAAACAACGCCTTATATAAGCATAGCTTAACATGTACTATGGCAGCTTTTGTTTTTTTTTTTTGTGATAGAAAAAGTGAAAGCTGATCCCAGGGGGGATCCTTGGGAAACAACAATAGAGTTCCAGGAGCTGTTCTGGCAGTTAAAACTGGAAGCCAATAGGCTTCCAGGTCTCAATGAACACATTTCTCTTGCTCCAGTGCTTAAGCTTCAATCTGCTAAGTTCTGAACAGAAAATTGGGGGGGGGTACATTTCTATTATTGTTTTTATTTTTGTTGTTTTTGAAAAAACTATTTCTTTTAACAATTTTTTACAATGTTTTTTGTGTCCACACATTGTGTATTTAATGTATTAAAAGTATAATTTCTAAGCATTTTAGTAGGATTTTGTAAAATGAATTTTTTTTTTATATAAAATGCTGGGATTATTTACTTGATTGATTAATTGATTTATGTATAATTGAATCATTAAATCAATTGTGGGGGGTTTAAATAGAAGCAACTCTCTTGGTTCCTGTATTATTTGACGAAGTCCTGTGTGGTGAGGACGAAAACACAATGATCTAGTTAAGCGTTAATAACTAATTTTGCATTTCTGTATTCGGAATAAACTGAGTTGTCCAGACTGTTCAGAGTGGTTTTTCGAACACTAGTCCTCCAGATGTCTTGGTTTGGTTGCTTTGGAATATAGAGACTTTTCTTTCTGAGGCTGATTATTGTCTGAATAATGAATTTAAGTACAGTTAGTTCTAAGCTTGTTCTAGTTATCTAACTGCCTTCTGTGTACGTTTTCCACTACAGTTATCAATGCTAGTAAGTGCAATTTGTAGACTGTATATATTGTAGCTATTTTACTATATTTCTTATTGCCCTGCTTTATTGACATTGCAACCTATTACCTGTTTAAAGTTAATGACATTTATTGTTGAATTTTATGTTATTGTTATGCATTTATGGTGTTCTGCAAGTGTAGTCTTCTTCATGGTTCTGAATTTTTAATATTTTTGAGATATGTTCAATCATTAAAAATATTCGACCCCCCCCCCAAAAAAAAAAAGGTTGCTTTTCCCTGATTTTCTCATGGGCATAGTTTGTTTCAAAAACAAAGTATATGGTGTGACAAGTAGAAGTCCAGCAAGGCTATGTTTGGAGAATCAGTTGATGGTCTGGAAAAAAACATAAAATTAAAATTACGGGTTCATAAGTAAAAATAACTTATGCTGTGTCCATGTGTAGCCTAGCTACAACATCCCAAATCATACATTCTCATCGACATGATTAAACAAAGTCTGGGGCTTAGACAAGACACCATGTGTAGTATAATGTCTGCTTTAACATTTGAAGTACCAGGTCTGAGGGAATGCAATCTGAAGCAGTCACTGTGCAAATTGGTTACTTATTTTCATCTTTGTGCAAAAGTGATGGATAAGTGCTTGTGAGTGAATATAGGAATGAAAATATGAAATTCAGTTTCATATAGTTAATATAGTTTGATATAAAAAATGCTCCATCAGTTTTTGGACAATTGCTTTGATAAAGCTTGGCATGTTGAAATGAGTGCATCTTATATGAAGGCCTGAGACAGAAATGATCAAAAAACAGGTTCCCAATCATATCAGACCAACAGCATAATTAAACTTAATTGCCCCTTAACTGCTTCAAAAAATTGTTTTTGCAGGTGAACTTGCCCCTCTGTACTCCTAATGTGGGATACATTGTCCTCAAGGAATGGTGATGATGTATGCGTGTGCTGCACCGGGCAGTTCTCGCCCAGATATAGGTGTGCGGTGGGTGTTTACACATTTCTTTAATATAGTGTGATCTTGGAGTTGTTATTTTTAACTTACAGGGGTTTGGGGATTGCAGGATTTTTACAGTCTGGGACTGTTATGTCGTGGGTGTGATGTGTGGGAATGGTGTGATTTGCTGGTAAAACTTCAGCAGCTGTTTTTGGTTTTGTGGAGTTCATTCTTTTAAGTTTTCATGCTTCTGGGTGTTCGATCTTATCAGGTAGCCCTATATATATATATATATATATATATATATATATATATATATATATATATATATATATATAAATATATATATGCTAATATCATGTTTGTACAATGGTGGGGTAGGGAAAAAGAGGAAATCCCCAATAATACCCATCACACTGTCACTGAAACAATGAAACTGCACTGTCAATGAAACTGCACTGTCTGTATTTCAAGGGCAAGAGCTCTGAACAATAATCCCTTTGAGCAATGGTGTTTAGGCAGCTGCAACTTTATCTAATTGATCCAATAGCCATCAATCAGTGGTTGAGAAGATGAAATTAATTAGTAGTGTGACTCTGCAGTTACATTATTGATCAGAAAATGTCCAATATGATGATTTGATTAAAGAGTAGTGAAATTTGTGTACTGACAAACTTGTAAAAGAAAAAAAATCCTCTGAAAAAGGCTGCAGAGAAAACAAACCAAGTAAAGGACAGTTACCTGACCCAATGTTTGCTTTTTAAAATAAAGTCCAAATGGTAAAAAATCCAGTAAACCGAGTCTCGACCACGTGTTGTTCAAAAATGAAAAGTTGTTTATTTAAGCGATACCAATTTCGATAAAATTTGGTTAATTAAAACACCACAAGATAAAACGCTTTTCATTTCCAACAGTTCAGAAACTTTTTCAAATCACCTACACTCCACCTCTTTTCACCTTTATATAGTGATCATGACATCACTATTGTTTAAAGATACAGGTCCACTTTGTATGCGTGGTACTTTTAAAATTTCAACGTTTTATATTTCAACAAATACACTTAAAACAAGGTCACTTAAAACAAACATTTTCTATTCTTCTTGTCATCCAATATTAAAAAGATTTAATAAACTTTTTGTCACCAATCTAGAGTCTAGCCTTGTAATTAAATACATTGCAGCGCTAACCTACTACAAGTGTGCACTACGTATTTTGCATGTGTACCAATACAAGTATGTCCATGCAAGTTTATTCCAAATAATACAAGTATTTTTCCCTTTAACTTGCCCCTTTACATATGTACTATCTGTCTTAAACATAACTGTCCAAGTTGTATCAGCACAATGTACGCTATTGAGCTTGTTTTTAAAATCGTGCACTTTTTACACTTGTACCTGTGTAAACACCCTTAAGCTGGAGACGGCTATAATACAAACTATGAACTAAAATAAACAAAGCAAATAATGTATTAATAGCAATTCTAAATTAACCTACCTACATTGCGGCTAACATACTGATTCCATAGAAGTTGTTTTTATGGCCTATTACCTATCAAATACATATTATACTAGTAGTACTATCCAATACTTGAATCTTTTGTTTTATGTTTAACTAATTTACCAACAAAAATATATGTATATATGAACTACAAGTTCTTCTCTTTCATGGTTGTGTACATTTCTGTGGAATCTCATCGCAACATTATACCTTTGAATCTACAGTTTGTCATTTCACCACCATTACCCCCGCAGGTGCAATGGTTACAAGGGGTCCCACATAAACTAAGTACGTTGTCAATAAACTTCCTTACTGTGACTAGCTACAATATTGACTATTTAGTATTTAGTATTTGGTAATTGAATTTTAAAATTACCATAAAATAACTACAAACAATATTTAAGAAATGTTCTTCAATAAGAGGTAATCTGACCTACCTTTGTGTAGTCAACACGTTACGGTATTGTAAATATCTAAAACGTGTTAACTACTCATAACTATATAAGACATAGTGTTGGTCTCAATGGACCTGCTTTACAACAAAGTGTCCAGTACTATGCATGTGGTCAATTACTTCTGTCCAAATTCTTCAATCTGAGAATACAAAGTATCGAGGGCATTTCGTTAATACCTGGATAGGTACATGCATTAGTAGTAAGTTGACACATGAGCTCTAATCTGTCCAATAGTAAACTAACAGGTCCACCCCTTTCATCATTTAGTATTTGATCTATTACTCGAAATTTAAAATTATGTCCGACATGTTCTGTAATGTGCCTTGCTAAAGCGTTGTCAAGCTAACCGTTCTTTATGCTATATAAATGTTCATACATTCTTTCTCTAAGTGTACGTATAGTTTTCCCTATGTAGAAAGCTTGACAATGCTGGCATGAAGCTAAGTAAGACTATCATTTTAGATTGACAATTAAACTTGTTTCTAGTGTCATATTTTCTGTCTCGAATTCTGAAGGTCTTCCCAGTGTCTATATGTCTACAAAAATTGCACATTAAACACTTCGCCATGCCTGGACTTCTTGATGTTGACTCAACCTGATGTTCCAAAAGGGTTTTCATATTCCTACCTTTTTAAAAATCAGTTTAGGAAGTTCTATAATTCTTTTCTTAACATATGGGTCATTTTCTAATATTTCCCAATTCTTATAGATGATCTTCTGCATTAATACTGTAACATGTAATAAAGTTGTAACTAATATAATTAAGGTTTTTTTGTGTGTTACTGTCCGTCACAATTACTAAACCACTCTCAGTTTCATTCTTGTCCAAGTCTAGAATTGGTTTGTGTGTGCCTCTCCTTCTCTTAACAGTGATTTCATTAATCAAATCACATACCAACTCCAATGGGTAACCTCTGTTCTGGAACATCTTGTTAAGTTTCTGACATTTGATGAAAAAGTCTACGTCCAAAGTTGTCATCCTAGCTGCTCTTACCAGCTGTCCCTTTACCACCGATCTTTTTTGATGGAATGGGTGACAGCTGGTAAAATGTAGCAGGCTATTAGAGTAGGTTTTCTTTCTATAAATAGTACTAACATACCTATTGTATGTGTTGTCTTTTCTAAGTTCTATATCAAGAAAGGAAATTCTATCTTCGCTGAAACATGAAGTGAATTTCAAGAATTTTGTAGTGATGTTTAAATACTGCACAAGACTCTTTGATGTCTCTTCATTCCCTTTTATTATGACAAAAATGTCGTCCAAGAATCTTGTGTAGTAATATAATAAGTTCTTAATTTGGATCTGTCCCATAATGTATGTGTCCTCCCAATGGGCCATCACTAAGTTCGGAAAACTGGCTCCTAAAGGGGAACCCATTGCTACTCCTACTTTTTGTAAAAAGAGTTCATTATCAAATGTGATATAGTTATTGGACAAAACTATGTACAAGTTTCTAAACTGTTGGAAACGAAAAGCGTTTTATCTTGTGGTGTTTTAATTAACCAAATTTTATCGAAATCGGTATCGCTTAAATAAACAACTTTTCATTTTTGAACAACACAGTGTGGTCAAGACTGGGTTTACTGGATTTTTTACCATTTGGACATTATTTTAAAAAGCGAACATTGGGTCAGGTAACTGTGCTTTACTTGGTCCGTTTTTTCTGCAGCATTTTTCAGCATTTAGATTTGTGTATTGGTTTGGTTTCCTTACTGGCTATTCATTATATTAGGCAGATACTACAATATTACCAAATGCATATGCTACAAAGACTTTACAGTAGCTTTGCAGAATAGAATCAGGATGATGGTCAACTGCATGGAGAAAGTGTATGGGATTAAGAAAAAGACTGAACCTGCTGAAAGGGTTATTAGACTGCTTTCTATTGTGACTGGGACAGATACTTAAAAGATCGCTTCAATCCTACAGAAGGCAATATTATTCTAGGATTTATTTAGAAATGGCTAAGAGTTATCCTGTGCCTTTGTACTAATTTTGTTGGAATTATACATATCCACTAGATTTTGTATCTGGAAATAGCATATCCTTATCTTGGGTATAGTTAGTCTTACATCCTTAATAATCTAACAAGTCTGAGCTGTTCTTTGGAGCTGTCCTAGCATTTGTCAACTGTTCTAAATAGTCCCATTTCAGTGAAATACAAAATATGCAGATGGTTTAGCACAAATCAGATCACTGGAAGGTGTGTGTAAAAGCAAATTCCACACACTTAGAGGCAAGTTCTAAGTCCTCAGAACATCAAGGACTTTAATATTTCCTTTCAGTGAAGGAATATTGCTTTTCATCATAATTAGACATCAGTTCTCAATTAATCAGTTCATTTAATTTTGTTGCTTGCTTTCATGACAGTGAAAGACCATGAGGAGTTAGGACAATTCCTGGAAATTGCAACTTGGAATGATTGCAGTGACTTTGCCCT
>NC_056734.1:319413443-319455943 GCF_019279795.1 Protopterus annectens
ATACATTTCTTGCATGAAATACAGGAGGGAAGAATAATATTAGCTGGGGGCTTAAATTTACCAGAAGTAGACTTTAATAATATTGATTCAACAACATTAGTAAGGAAATTATTCACAATATTTATTCAGGAAAAACAATTGCTTCAGATAGTAAAAAAATAGCAGGGAACAGAACATACTAGACATTGTTTGTGTTCCTGAAGAAATTACTGTTACTTCAAGTCAAGTTCCACAACATGACTCAGGAAACCCACTCCACCTATCTGGAATTACTTGAATCCATCAAGATTCAACCCTCTACCTTGATCCTGGGCAACTTTAGTTACTCAGCCATAGAGTGGAAGACCTATTCTAGCTCAAACACAAACGCCCAGAGATTCCTCCACTTTGTCAATGGAAATGGATTAGATCAGCTAGCCGACACCCCCACAAGAGGTGAAAGTATCTGGACCTGTTACTCACCAACATGAGTAGCCACTGTAGCACCCCTACAGTGTCATCCTCCTTGGTAAGATCTGACCATAAAGCAATCACTTTTGAAGATGCCATCTTCCTTGACCCCCCCCCCCCTTGCCAGGGTGAACAAAACAATGTTTTCAGAGCTGACTATAACCTCCTGAGAGCAGGTATAAATAGCTTCACAGTCACCATCCCTTCAGTTAAATCAAGCACTAATGTCCAAGACTACACCAAAAATCTATATGAGTGCCTATATAGCTGCATGGACTCAGCAATATCTGACAGGACCAACTCATCTTCCTCAAGGAAGAGTAAACCTGTCTAGTGGACAGCAGCAATAAACAGACTCTATAATAACAGGAAACAAATGATGTCCAGGAGCAAGAAGGAGTAGGTGCCAAGTTGGAAGCAATCTCTCCTTTGTCTAAACAAGCAAATAAGGTCACTGATCATCTACTAAGGACAATACTAAGGACACTCACAAGGCCTTCTCCTCATATGTCCGCAATCTCAAAGATAACTCCCAAATCTGCTTTGAAGTGGTGGTCAAGAATACTACATACAAAAATGTCATAGATATAGCCAGCCTGCTGGCAGACAAGTTCAGTGAAAACTTCACCCACTGTCAAATAAACCAGGACATCCCCAGCACCTGCCCCCCCTCCCCTCATCACCAGGGAGCAGGTTATTAATGCCCTCTTAAAGGCAAAAAATACAGCCTCCATGGGACCTAACAACATCCCTGGCTGGGTCCTACATTAACTCAGGCAAGAGCTCTCAGCACCACTAGGCACCGTATTCGCCCAAAGCCTGTGCACCTGCTTCATCAAAGCAGAATGGAGGACAGCCACTGTCATCCCTCTGCTCAAAAAAGTTGGAGCGTCCACCCACCCTGGCAATTATAGGCCCATCCACCTTACTAGCCTGATCTGCAAGGCCATGGAATTCATTATCACGGACTTAATAAACAAGGACATTTCTACCTCTAAATGCTTGATCCCACACAGTTTGGTTTTGTCAAAGGGAGATTATGCCTCTTAAACTTGGTCACCTTATTTGAAGCAGTCACCAAAGCCAAGGATGAGGGCAAGACACTGCATACCTCCTACCTTGACCTAACCAAAGCCTTTCACACTATTCCCCACTCGGGCATAATAGATAAACTCTCCCAGCTAGGCATCAACCCAAATGTTACCACTGACAGAACTCACTCAGTCAAAATAGGGGAAACCACCTCTAGTAGTAGACCCGTAACAAGCAGCATACCCCAAGGATCATTCTTGGGGCCTCTACTGTTTGGTATATACTTTTCTGAGGAATAAGTCAAAACCAGTGGTCTGTGGCTGACCAAGTTTGCAGATGACTGCAAGCTGGGCACTGTCATAAATTTCCCTAGTGATGTGAACACCCTCCAAGAGAGCCTTAACCAAACTAATGACTGGTGCCGAAGCATGGCCTGAAGCTGAATGACAAGAAATGCATCATTATTCCTTTTGGGGAAAATGGTGTCCCCACTAGTTATCACATTAATAACAACATACTAAGCATGAAATCAATTGTGAGGGACTTGGGCACCCATGTTGATAGCAACTTGACTTTTGACTACCATGTTGCCTCCATTGTACAGAAGGCTTTCTACATGAACCACCTCATAAGTAATGGTATTTCATCCACGAACATGTCATAACATAGAACCAAGTTAAGTGCTTTCTTCCCACTTCGTAGGGACAGGTTCTGAGGAAGTCCCTACGAAGTGGGAAGAAAGCACTTAACTTGGTCATTAAAGGTTGTATTCCTTCAGTGCTGTGCTGTGCTTTGCTTTTTGGTTCTACAGTTTGGTTTCAGTGGAGAACATGTCATAACATTCCTGTAATCTTCCCTTATCATACCCATTATCGAGTACAATGCCGCCTTTGGCATGTACCTTGCCAAGCACATGCAGCAGTTGGAGAGAACACAGAGGTTTCTGACCAGGAAAATCCATGGTATTAAACACCTGTCCTAAACAGACAGGCTAAAAGCCCTATCCCTGTACTCAGTCTCATACAGACTGCTCAGAGGTAACCTGTGTCTGGCATACAAGACTGTCTCAGACTCAGCCTTGATGAAGTTGCTGCATATCCATAAGTCAAACTCCACTCGCGTAACCTGCACCCAAAGTCACAAACTGGTCTGTGACATTTGTGTCCAAACTACTGCCCCATCTGTGGAATAGACTTCCACTCCATGTCAAGCCGAGTACCTCACTAGCCCTCTTTAATAGGAACCTGGAGAACTGGATGGGAAACAGAAAATATACCCCTAGGATCCCACCTGTGTCCCTGCTGGACAGGCAAAACAGGTGCTGACTTTGTGGGAACATGGGTGAAATTCTTGAATAGGCTTATGAGGGCCTCCGGGCCAATAGCCTAGTATCATCCTATGAACCTATGAACCATTGATGTGCAGTGATCATGGGGTTATAGAGGTTAATTTGTTGCTAGATAATTCTGCAAAACTGAAATCTAAACCAATGCACAGAAGGTTCATTATAGATTATATGGAAGCAAAACCATCACTATTTAAAACTAACTGGAATGATGTGTTCAGTGAAAAAACTGTGGCTGGAATGTGGAAAGTTTTCAAAGGAAATTGTTTGAGTGCAAAAAAAAAAAAAAAGTTTAGCATCAGGATCTATGCTCTTACATCGGGGGAAGAGTATATTTCCATAAGAACAAGATACCTGATTAATGTAAGTGACAAAAAATATAAGAAATGGAAGAGAGATTGAACTACATCTTTTTAAACTGAAATAAACAAGCTGGACAAACAAATTAAGCATATTGTGAGAGAAGATCAAGAAAAATTTGAAGAAAATGTATGTAAAGATATTGAGCATAATAAGAAACCTTTTTATAGATACATTAGATGTGGAAGGAGTAAAGACATACAAATTAAAAAACCGTGTGCAGATTCTAAAAATTATTCTCAGACAACAGATTATAGCTATATTTACAAAATCTTATGCAAAATAGTTTGGTGCCACAAAGGGGGTGATAAGTTGTCCTAGTGACATCCAGTTAACCCCAGATACTGGAATCAAATTAGATTATTTTGAAAAAGAACTGCACAGACTGGATCTAAATAAAGCACAGGGAAGAGACATAATTAGTAATACTGACCTGAGAACACTTCAGTAAGAACTTACAGTGCCAGTATAGTTATTATTCACTAGGTCATATAAATATAGGGAGATTCCTCAAGATTGGAGACATACACTTATTAAACCTGTCTTTAAGGGAAAGGGGAGTAAGACAAACCCAGAATCATATAGACACTTAAGTCTACTTTCATGTTGTGGAAAAATAAGGAGAAGGTAATATTGGACAAGTTATTGTCAGAACTGGATAGGTTGGGACTTGAAACCATATATCAGAATGCGTATGTGGAAAATGAATCTATTACCACCTGTAATATGATGTTCTATAACAATATAATAGCAGCTATAAATATAAAATTGTGATATGATGCAAATTATATAGATTTAATTTAACAAGGAGTGTTTGCAGATCACTATAAAGAATATGAAATTTTGCATTTTACATTAGTAATGCAAAAACAGAATGCGATGCCATCATGTTGCGGATGGTTATATAATCAATGGAAGTTAGTAAACAGATGATATTAAAACTTGGTAGGTAATGTGAAGACACCCTGTGATATAAATATAAATATTTTTATAACAAAGCAGTTATAATTATTAGCAATACATTTATAACTACATTAATTTCATTAAAAATGTGTGACATGCATATGAGCAAATGGTACCATCTTAAACAAAACCTTAAGGCATATAATATTGCTTCTGATATTTTCCACATAAAATGCATGGTTTTGTAGACTGTACTTTTGTGAAATATTGTGAAAATGCTATATAAAATATCACAAAAAACAGCAGTGCTACCCTCCTCTTGCCATTCATCATTTAAAAGCTCTTGAAGAGGTGAATAAATTTTCCCCAGATACTGGACCCAACACAGTTTGGTTTTATCAATGGTAGGTCATGCCTACTCAACCTGGTGTACTTCATTGAGAAGGTCAACAAAATAAAGGATGAGGGCAAAATGGTTCACACTGCCTACCTTGACCTGGCCAAGGCTCTTGACACAATACTCCACTTGTGCATTGTTGACAAATTCAAGAAGTTAGGTATAAACCCTTATGTCACCTGGTGGATAGCCAGATGGCTCACAGACAGAATCCAGAAAATTAGAATTGGGGAGTCCACATCAACAAAGAGACCAGTCACAAGCAGAATCCCTCAGGATCAGCCTTAGGATGGCTACTTTTTGGTGCTTAGTTCTCTGAAGTCAAGGCCAATGTCAATGGCCTCTAGCTGACTAAATTTGCAGATGATTGCAAATTAGGAGAAGTCATAGAATCCCTCACTGACACAAATATTCTCCAGAAAGGGCTGACACAGACAAATAACTGGTGTCAGAGCCATGGACTATAACTAAATGCCAAGAAATGCATAATAGTATTCTTTGGGAAGTTGTCCACCTCTGATAACTATAATATTGACAAAACACACCGAAACTGACCCAGTAGTCAGGGACATAGACACATATAGACAGCAATCTAGCCTTTGACCATAAATTGTCTACAGTAGTGTGGAAATCATTTGATGTTGCGCAACCTACAAACAAAGGTATAGTATCTAGATCCAAGGAGATCATTGCTCCACTGTATTTGACATTAATCAGACCTATCTTTGTGTACATTGCCCCCTTTGGTATTTACCTAACCAAGCCCCTTCAGTACTTACCTAATCATGCACATCCAACAACTGAAACATCCACAGATACTCCTCCACTCTTCTCCACAGTCCCCCCCTCCTACTTATCGCCTTGAGGCCATACAGGGTGTTTTAAGGTATTTCATCTGAAGGGCACCATTTTTAAAATTGCAGAGTTAGGAATAAGGAGCGCTCAGAACCCCAACGCATATGTGCATGCACAGTAAGTGCTGTCTGTTCATTATCCCATTTTCCTTGTAATGTCTGTGTGCATATACTGATAATAATCACTTGAAAACTGTACAAATTGTTCTGCTGGATGAAAGATCTTGCTAACTTGTTGTAGATCGCCAAGTGCAATACATGCTTCACCTATTTGTAATACTCTTTTACATATCTAGTTGTGTAGATGTACTTTGTAAAATAACCTGCCTGATATCTACAGAGTTAGTGTGGACTTTCCTTTCCTGATTATTAGACATTGTAGTGTATTGCTGAGCCATTTCTGTGACCTATTACCATGGCTGCAAAGAATTTCACTGTAGCTTTGCTTTATAAATAGGCTGTCCAATACCTCTGAGCTAATATATATTATCCTACTTGTTAAGGTAAGGTTATACTGTGCTGCTGACTCTTTTCTGTGGCATCCTTCCATAGTAGGGATTGCTGTTTTAAAGTAAATGTTTCTCCTGATACGTTATTGTTGAATAAGCTGTGTCTCATTCTGCACTGACCATATCGGTCCTTTCCTCCAACCCTGTTATATACCTCTAGCTGTAAACCACTGTTTTCTCCCTCTCTCACTCGACGCTAGTCTCACTTCCTGTTTAATGTTTTCCTGTCCTCCTCTCTTTCTCTCTACCAGTTTTTCAGTGCCATATCTAACTTTCCTTTCCCTTTTTTTCAGATTCCACTAGCTGAAAACAACTAACAGGACTGTTCCCCTCCAGCCTGAGCTCAAAAAAAACCCCTGAAATCACCCTTAAAAGCCTGCAGAAGCAGAGTTTCTCTGATATTGGCAGTGCTTCCATCTAATGTAGCTTGTGCTTCTGTAGAGGAACTTGATCTGTTCATAAAATACCAGCTGCTGCTAAAATAGTTTAATTGTCTCAAGTGGCAGTATTGTTACATTGCAGTTTGCACAAGCATCGGGGCTGCTGTTGCCATTGTTAGCATCTCTCTACACTCCCCCTCATTATCTACCCTTTCTCTAAGCCACTATTTCCCTATAAACCTCCAGTTTCCCCTCTCTCTCTACCCCTTAGTGTAACACACGCCAGTACAGTGGACTCCTAGACAAAGCCAATATCTTGTTGAATCCTAGACAAAGCCAATATCTTGTTGAAAAGACCCACTTGTAGTATAACTGCTACAGTATAAGACCCATTTTTATTTTAAATATGCAACAGGGTGTAATTACATAGTGTAGCAATTTACCTAAACTGAACCAGTCTCGGATCTGGTTCTACCCGCTCTGTTCACCCTCGTCCACTTGGGCTCACTCTACTCCCCTACACTACTCCCATTCCCACTCACCCACACCTTCATTGCATTTATACCTAACCTGAGCACAGCCCTCCTCCCCTCAGCAAACCACATATATTTCTTGCCAAATCTCCACCCCACTTCCTCCACCCCTATCATTTCAATACCCCATCCCACCATGTCCTGATTCACCACCTTCCTATCCAATGCTTTCCTACTCCACTTTCTCCACGTGATGTATAACTCCACCTCTCCCAACTCAAGCACTATCAATCACCACCCCTCACCTACTCTCCCACTGTCCTCACTCTACCAACCCACACACACCTATGTGGACATCAGCCCACAGCTATACAACAGACCAATCTTCCTCCTCTTACCATTCAAACTCATAGACACTCACTGCTCTAATACCTCAACTCTCAGATATCTAAAACTGACCAACAAGCTCAGATAACTTCTACTACTCTGTATTGCACAATTAAAACTCCAAACTGACATCCACCCCAATCCAGGACATCAAACGAACTCCACTCCTGGCTCAGCAGTCCCCTCACCTAGCCCTCAAGCAAAATCAAATCAGTATTCTACTCATCATCATCCCCTGCCCCTTGTCCAAAACCAAATAATACTGACCTGCTCTTTATCAACTTCAATATCTGCAGCAATTTAAGTAAAATTATTGAATTCCATGCTACCCTAAACACCTACTCACCTGACATTGCTACAGTAATTGAAACCTGTTAAAGCCCCATATCATGGATAAAGACAAAACTACTACCTGCTATAACATAATACAACTAGACAGACGTAACAAAAATGGTGGTGGTGTCATCATTATATTTAAGGACACCCTCAGAATTGAACAGTTAAAATGTGTTCCACCTGATCTACCTAGTACTGAAATCCTAACAGCACGCCTCAAAATAAACCCAAACAAGTCTATAATTATCATAACCACCTATCTTCCCCCTGGCAACAACCTACCTACCATTGAAAATCTACTTTCTTGGGCAGCATCAAATTTCAACCAAGAAACTATAATCCTAGGTGATTTCAACTTAGATTGGCACTCCTCCTCATCCAGCAGCCCCACCCATTTCCTAAACCTTTTCAGTTTCACCCAGACCATATCCTGTCCAACTCAAATAGATAAACATTCCAAAAGGCAGTCAACATTAGATTGGATACAAACTGACAAACCCACTCTAAGTTACCTAGCTGGCTGCCTTTCAGACTCACTCAGTGACCACTCCTCAAACTTCCATTGCAGAAAATGGGTCCACACCCAAACCAACATAATATATAGATTCATCCATAGCAAGAAAAATGTATCCCCTTCCACTTTTAACCTACTACTTCAACAAAGCAACTGGTCACCTCTTAGTATCCTCCCACTGGATCATGCTGTTCATTACTTCAACAAAACCTTTCTTAATATAGTAAACAAGCTTTCATCCACTAGGAAAATTAGGCCAAAGCCTACAAGCCTACCCTGGCTATCAAAAGACACTAAATTACTACTCAAACAAAGAGACAGGGCTTGGTTAACTTATCACACCACCAAAGATAGAGCAAACCTCATCACATACCAGCAACTCCGAAATCAGTCTAAGAAACAAATAAAATCTGACAAACAAAACTACTTCCATACATGCCAACAACAACACCAAAACAACCCCCAAAAATTCTGGAAAACCATTAGCAATCTCCTCAATCCTAGTTATACCCCAACCCCTCCACCAGTCACCACAAATGTAAATGACCCTATTGCAACACAATTCAACTCACACTTTATTAACACAATCACCTCTCTGCTGGGCAATCAGCCTAACCAACCTCTGTCTATCCCCACATCCACTTCAGAATCCCCCAACTCACTCACATTTACACTGATTCTGACAAGCTACATAAACTCACTCTTTTCCAAGCAGAATCCTTGCTGTCTAGCAGCAGACCAACTACCCAATGAATTTCTTAAAATTGCTACCCCTACAATTGCCTACCCCATATCTGTCCTGATCAACCACTCCATTCCAGAGCAATATGCCCCCTCTCTCTGGAAAATATCTCATATCATTCCCCTCAATAAAGGCGGACCCTCTAAAGAACTTACCAACTACTGCCCTATAGCCATCCTCTCTCCTCTTGTTAAAATCTTAGAAAAATACATTCACAACCAGCTCCTAAATCACCTCCTCAATCACAACCTCCTTTCTTCCATACAACATGGTTTTAGACCAAAACATAGCACTAGTACTGTCCTTCTGTCTTTCGCTAACACCATCCAACATCCCATAAATGAAGGCCAACTTGTCGCATCCATTTTCTTTGATGTGTCAAAAGCCTTTGATACCGTATCCCACCAAGAAATTATCAACAAACTCTCATCCTATGACCTTAATTCATCAGCCCTATCCTGGTTCCATAGCTATCTTTCCAACCAACAGCAAGCTACTAAATGGGAAAACAGCCATTCCCCCTTACTCCCCATCTCTGTCAGGGTACCCCAAGGTTCCATACCAAGCCCTCTCCTCTTTACAGTATTTACAAATAACCTCAGCTCTGCAATGAAACTAGTCTCCATTGTCCAGTATGCTAATGATATCACACTTATATGCTCTGCCCCCACTCCCCAGGAACTCCAAATAAAAATGAAAACCTCTTTTCAAGATATAGAAAACTACATCACAGAGCATTAACGTATTCTAAACCCAAACAAAACTAAAATAATAGTCTTCAGAAACAACAAAGCCAAATCACACCAGGCCCCTCTAACAATACTCTCCTCAAACAGTACCAAGATAGAACCCATAAGCCAAACCAAACTTCTGGGTATAACAATAGATGATAACCTAAGATTTGACAGGCACATTTCCCTCAATATCAAAAAAGTCTACTCCAAACTAGGCACCTTGTATAGAGCCAAACAATACCTTACAGAAAGTGCCAGACTATTCACTGCTCACTCACAACTGCTTCCACCCTCCTTTACAGATCCCAAATATTAACTAACCTGTGAAAAACTGAACTTAATAACCTAGAATCCTGCTACAAAAAATCGCTAAATTTGCCACAAGACACCCATATAGAACCCACCACTGCACCGTACTTTCCCAAATTAACTGGCTAGAACTCCCTAACCTCCTATTGCTCAACCAACTGATCATAGCTCACAAACTAATCCACCTACCCAATGATTGTCCAGTACTTTCCAAACTAATCCAACCCAATGACAATATCAGATTATTTAGATCTTCTAACAAACTAATGCTAAAGGTTATTCAACCACACAACTCCTATGGCACCTCTCTTTACTCTTATAAAATTGATCAGCTCTGGAACATACCTCAAACCATAGCAAAAAATCTAACTGTCATGACTTCGAACAACTCCTAAAAGAATATCTGGCAAAACATTGGTTTTGCTCCTGCCATATACCTGGCTAAGTCTACCCACTCCCTGACTTTATCTCCTAGTTCTGCTCCTTCTAATCTGTAGCTCTTAACTCTGTGAATTCTGTTTCTTACCACCTAGCTAAATTCTTCAGTTTAAATCAACAACTAGTTTTTGGACAGAGGTCCTACACGACATTACTGTTATAAGTCATGTATACTATATGGTCCACTAAATCATTGTATATCCATATATCCTGTTACCAGCTGCTGTAGTTTTCCTTGACAGTAATTAATATTGCTAGTTGAATTACACTGTTACTATGGATCAATCCCAATTCATTTTTGCCAATACTCTTACTATTGTAGTAATATTAGTTTTGCAAGCAGTATTTTCTGCAAGTATTGCTAATATAAGTATTATTAATTTGTGCAACTGTAAACTGTATAACTGGAGCTTTTCTCCCTCGGTCTCCACTGAAAATGGGCTTCTGGCCCAGCTGGACATTACCCGGTTAACAAATGTAATAAATAAAAATAAAAATTAATAAAAGAAAACAGGGCATAAGTAACATGTCCTATGCAGAGTGCCTCAAGGCCCTATCCTTGTATTCTGTCTCCTACAGGCTGCTGTTGAAGGATTTATGCCTGACATATAAGGCACTGTGAGACCCCACCCTGATGGACCTCCTACATATCCGCAAAACAAACAGCACCAGAATTGCCCATTCTAATAATTTAAACCTTGCCTGCATGCAAATAGGACCTGCTGGAGAGACAGGCATGTATCCCAGAGACTACCTCTTATCTCGTACAGACTACCTATCCATATAAAGCAGAGTTCCTCCTTTCTACCTTAATTCAATTGTAGCTTGGACAATTGCATGGGGAAAATGAAATTCATACCTATGTCTCTAACGGATACAGTCAGCCTGTAAATGTTACATCTACCAGGCCCATTCTTGTAAATGTTTCATTTCCCAAGCCCCTTCTTACATTTATCAAGGGTATCACAACTTGTCAGAAATTTGGGATGCATGGTTAGGCTTAAAAAGCCCCTTATGGTCATTAACCTAGTACAAACCTATGAACCTGTGATAGCATGGCTATATCTTGTACACTTACATATAGCCCTTTGTTTGAAAAAAAACTAGCAATTGTTAACAAACAAAATGCCATTTTCTTTCACAAATATGCACTAATAAAATTGTAACACTAAAACCAGTTTGTAGACCACTGAATTTTGAAGAGCTTTCTTAGTTTACACTTTATGTAACTTGTGTTGTTTATCAGATATTAAATATCTTATGAAGTAGGTTTTCAGTAGCAAATTTTAAAGAAAACCTTTCAGGAAGCAAATGGTTTTCTGGCTTAGAAGAGCTCAAGGTACATAAGGATGAATTATCTTTCTGTTGCTTAGGATTGAATGATTTTAAGAATTAATTTTACTAAAAGCAAACGAACGTCAGTAACTTTATGATACTTTATGTAGACGTTCACAGAAAGATAAGAATATGTCTAATAATAATGATGATGTCAAATTATACATCTCAACCACTTAGGGCAAGAATTCTAGGCACAACCAAAATAATGGAGGGACAAAGGCCAATAAATAGGACAATTTTTAATTACTGCTCTTATAAACTTGGAAAGTAATAGAATAGTATGTTTTGCATTAGTGTGCATTTTCTGGATGATATTAAGTCTAAAACTCCAATGTTTAGCATTATTTAGTCACTTAAATTCTCATGCAAAAACAAAATTCTATAAGGAATGGACAAAAAATATGAGTCAAAAGTCTGGATATGCAAAAATCTAGACAGCTGTGAAGTATTAGAATGCACTGTTCAGAAGGATAACTAATACCTTCTTTTACTTGTTCCTGAAGAAACAGAGAAGTGGTTATTTTTGGAATAACCACTAACATTTTAAGGATATACAGTAGTTCTTATAACTTCTCTTTTTCTCTCCTAACTACTAATGCCGTGGAACTTTTTCTCTGCTGTCTACTATAGTCATGACCCCCTGCATGAATAGCTTAAGCCTATCACATACAAATATTTGTTTAAAATGCTGCAAGGAATTCCACACACACAATGGTGCTCTTCAAGTTGTCCACTAATAATAGGGCCTTACTGAGACGGACACCTGGTGACAAAGTCATGGTCTCAAGCTAAATGCCAAAAAATGCATAGTCATCCTGTTTGGGAAAAACAAAACACCCATGAATTACCACATAGGTGGCAGCCCCCTTAATACACAAGAGGTAATAAGAGATCTGGGGACCCAGGTAGATAGTAATCTCTCCTTTGACAATCATATTGCCAAAGTAGTTAGGAAATCCTTCTATGTAACCCATCTAATTACTAAAGGGTTCACATCTAGAAATAAAGAGGTTATAGTGCCCCTCTACTCGCCACTCATCAGACCGATCATAGAGTACAATGACCCATTTGGGATGTACCTCACAAGACACTTCCAACAGCTGGAAAGACCACAAAAGTACCTCACCAAGAGGATTACTGGCCTCAAACATATGTCCTATGCAGCCTGACTGGAAAAACACCAGCTGTACTCAATCGCATATCGCTTACTCAGAGGTGATCTCTGCCTGACTTACAAAGTCATGTCCAGCTCAGAACTGATGGACACGCTCCACCTAAAGAAATCCAAGTGACTGCAAGCCACTTGCTCTAGTGAGCTAAACCACAACACAACAATAAATAGAACATGCTGGAGAGATAGATTTCTGTCACAGAGACTCTCCATGCTTTGGAACAAAATTCCAAACTACATTAGGCAGAGCCCCTCACTAACACTCTTCAAGAGAAACCTTGACGAGTGGATGGGTAACAGAAAATACACCCCTGGGATCACTTCATTGGCTCTTCTTGACAGAGGCTCAGTTAATTAATAAATGGGGAGGCAAAAGCTGACACACTCTGGCTAAGCTTATAAATGCCCTCGGGCAGATAGCCTAGTACCTACCTATGAATCTATGAACCTATGAAATGTTCTACCACAAGATGTATAACCTTGTATATAGCATGTAAGTGAAGTGTACTTTCACATGTGTATGCTTTCTTTCTGTTGGATTTAAATTACTTATGTCATTTAATTTGCCATTGTGGCATCATATTAGACAATGACATGCAATGAGCAGACATGCACAGGCTGTGTACGATTCATAGATACACTAACTGCAAACAGCAGAGGCCAAGCAATATTGCTTCTCATGGTACATGCTGATGGTGACACAATGGCATGGTAATGAGCAACATTATAAATAAAGGAAATCAAAATGGTGAAGCAGTTCACAAAACACAAAATCTGGATTGTGAAGTGCTATTACCACTCAGTTTATCACAGTGAAATCCCAGTGTTAATGCTGGGAGGTAGGGAAGCAAGGTTTATGATAGCCATTACCTTAGCAAACATGTATATGCAACAGGTGATTATTGCTCCAGCATTGTAGGTCAATGTTGTGTGGATAGTCAAACCTTACAGGAGATAGTTGCTATTTGTAGGCCTCATCTGCAGCCCTGTATGAGTCATGGATTACCTAAATCAGTGGACAGTAACACATTTCAATATTTACAACTACTAACTGCTCAGAGCTTTCAATGACCAAAGGGAGCAGAATGGAAGTAGTCCAAGCATCAGTCCCTAGAATACTACATCAGATTCTCAATGCCATGCTGCATCATTAGTGGAGCATAGGTGGCTTCCACATACCACAGAGGATAGAGAAAATATCATAAAGAATTCTTATGACATATGCAATATTCTGAGGTCCTGTGAGACATGGAATGTGCTCATATTGAAATAAAAGTCCCATCTGTGAACTGAGAAGAAGGCATGTGAACCATAAAGGATATCACTGTATCAACTGCCGGGTGTTCTCTAATGCAGTCAGCATTATGCATAATCTGTCTGCAGACCACCCAGGCAGCTACCATGACTCCTAAATATGGCACGTGTTTAACTTGTATCAAAAGTTTTTGTGAGAGGTGATGTTTCTCAGGGACACCTTATTTGTGATACTGGATATGCCATGAAGCCCTGGATGAGGACACCTATCAGAAATGGACAGGCCCTAGAAATACCACATCAGAAACCTGGGTTATCAGAGAGCATGTATTTGTGTGGCTGAAGACATGTTTTCTTTACCTGGATTTCTCTAGTGGTACCCTGCAATACAATGTCAGCAGATGTGCTAAAATATTCTCAGTATGTGCTACACAACACTGTACTGAAGAAACAGCTGCAGCAGGGAGGCTGTATGCAAGAGGAACATCTTCAGGCAATGGAGGATGAGCTAGATGATGTCAGTGGAGGACCAAGTTGCTGAGGATGACTGTACTAGAAGGAAACATGCACTTTGGCACTGGCAAAGATGAAGCAGTTTCTACATACTATTAAACCACAGTGAAGCATATACACTATAGTAAAACTGATGTATGCAAACCTGCAATTACACTGTATTTATCAATGCACAGACTGGATACAGTGTGCATCAAACACAGGCAATAAAACAACAAATTTCAAAGGGCAGGGTGCAGATATCAACATTTATAGAAGTTGGGGTGGGCATGTCTTCTACTGGTAAATGTATAAGTGCTGTAGAAATTGAAAATTACATTATGCCATGTGAGTTTGTGGTGGGAATGGAGAGGACTATTGGAAAATGCAGTGTGAAGGGCTACTGTGATCAAGGGTGACTTTGTGTGTGTGTGTGTGTGTGTGTGTGTGTGTGTGTGTGTGTGTGTGTGTGTGTGTGTGTGTGTGTGTGTGTGTGTGTGTGTGTGTGTGTGTGTGTGTTTAACTGGGGGCTGTGCTATTGTGCTATGGTGGTGTGTGCATGTGGATATGCTGAGACACAGCGTCTGCAGATGTTGCAGTAATGCGGTGCTGTCTCATGCACAAGTCTAAGCCATACATAGAAGATATGTAAGCATCCTGTGCATGCCCATGTCCACAGGAGCTGCCTTTCCCAAGGGTGTCTCAGGCAGTAACGCCTCCTTGGCTATTTTTTGGTATGCTACATGACCATGAGTGATAAACTCTACTAAATGTGGCACTGGCAGGAGCACAGCACCCTCAAAGATCTCTTCTCCTGCTTTATGCACATCCACACTCAGTTTTGCTGTGGAAGTGGTAGAACTGCATGACTGTGACCTTGGTCTTCCATGTCCACAGTGACCACCATCATTAGAGCCAGAGGTGGAACAGCTATATGACTCATACCTGGAATATGCTCCAGGAACAAGTGAGCTCCTGCATTGCGCCAATAGGCAATGAAGCACATCAAGAATGTCACACACATATTGGATGTGAACTCCCATAAGTCTTTACACAAACCCTTCAATGCTCATATTATCTCTGCAAAGACTGGGATATTGCTACATTGTGCCTCCATGATGGCTCTGCAAATTTGCTGCATTGCATGTATTAACACAGTTAGCTCTCTGGAAAAGCAGCCCTCATGGCATCTACAGGCAACAGCACGCACACCCTCGCTGTCATGCCCATGTCATATGGACATTGTTGTAGACACTGGGAGCTGAGCCACAGGAGATGACACACTTCTTAGACTGTGTGTCAGCACCAACTTTTCCTTCAGATAGGGTCTGGGTAACTTGAGTGGTGTCCACAGAAACAGAAGCTGTATCCATGACATGGGCAGGGAATATGGTTTGCAAACTCCCTGTGTTTAACACATACAACATGCTCCATTATCATTCCAGATTCCAATCCAATATCAAGAAGTGGAATATTCATGGTGGTTGAGTTGGATAGGACATCCACTGTGAAGACACAAAAGCACAAACCCCAGTAAAGGTATAACCCATCATCTCTACTTTATACCCAGTATAGAATTAATAGGCATGGTAAATACTGCCTGTAATGTTTAAGGTAATCCATATCCTCTGCAGGTGCCTTGTAGCTTCTAGCCCTGTTATACCTACATTACAGAAAACACACTAATTCAATGTCATGAAGAACACCAAAGAGATCAGACAAAGTGATTGTGTCTTAACATAACAATAATAAAACAGACCTGAGTAATCCACAATGGATATTCCTGTGGAACACTGCAGCTCAGATGGAAGGTGTGATACTTTCCTGTGGGAAACAGATGTGTCTGATACCATATCCAGAGTAGCTAAAAACTCCTTCATCTCTGTCAATGGTGGTTCAGCTGACAGCTCACATCTCTGTGCCTACCCTCCCATGCATGATTTCGCACATCATAAAATAGGCTGGTGGCCCAGCTTCTGACCTGTTCAGAGGTGCAGTCTTGGCCAGTGTCAGAGTTAATGTCTGATACATTCTGCCAATCACTATACCCATACGAAAAGCTAACATTCTCCTGAACAAAAAGCCATTAGCCAACGAGATGGTAAGCCTGCAAAAAAATAATTCTCTGAGTGGTAGAATTTACTTTTTTCATGTTTATCATTTGCTAGATATAATGCTTTATGAAGAAAGACTCCATCTTGAGTATATGTCACTAAGAAAGCTTGTCAGATAAGACTATTTGTAGTTTACAACCCAGTCTGTTTTCAGTCATGCTAATATATACACATGACAGTTGATACTTCCATACTCAGTTATATGGCTCAGGCCAACATCCACATACACCCCAATTCTGACCCACAATAACCAAACCAAACAGTTTACCTGCAAGTGCACAGTGCAGCTACAGCAATCACGCTGGTAACCCTCAGCCATATATGTATCTACAATGCTTCCCATCTAAAGAATCACAGCTACCCATGCACTAAACATCCATCACTTTAAACTACAGCAGCAAATTACTAGTAGTATGCACCATGGCTTGGCATGCTGTGTATGCTAACCTATATAAGTGAAGCATTAGCTGTCTCCACAACAGTGAACCTATTTCAGAACTGTTAGGCATACAAAGTTCAAAAACACATCAGGTGTGTTGATACCTGATAACTACAGTGGTTAAACATTTCTCATTGAATGTTCAGCAGTGTTCTGTACTATAGCAAGCTGTTAGAATACAATAACAGACTCACACCCCATGATACAACAAGTTACTCTTATACATGGCTATATGTTTGTGAGTTTCACCAAATTTAAGCCTGTGTTGGCCTGGCACCTTTAAATGCTGCCATACCGCAATTTTCTTTGGTATGCCTCCCTTTACTTTTCTCACTAGCTGTACAACACCTTCTCTCTTTCCATAATTAGTTCATCCTTGTTACAAAATGGGTGCCATTACTGAACATGTTTTACCTATACAGTTTGCATAACGAATACTGGATGTAATTACTGCAGCAAAACAAATGTAAAAAAAAATGTGCTAGCACTGATGGTTTTCTCCTTCTTAGTCAGATTTACACAGGTACAGATAGTGTGCATTCAGTGCTCTACTTTCTCTTCCACAGCAAAATGAGCCTCTAAGCAGCCGCCGACTTTTATGTCATGCAGATATGGGCCCCTGAGTATGATGATCCTGACAACGAGGGCTTGGCTTGTGAATATTCCTGAATTGCTCTATTTATTCATCGCAGCTGGAGGCAGACAGTCACTCACAAGCTTCCATGATGTCTTGCACTTGCAAGTACACCTGAGTTGTACATTGATCATGCTTGGATATGTTAGTAAGAGAAAGAGGCTCGCTGCCTGAAGTCTATGGAGGTGCTAAAGAGTAATGCCATATAAATAGCTTAACACAGCACAATGGTTTCTGCCATATCTGAAACCTTTCATTCCCATTTACCACATAATTGCAGTGCACAGCCCATATTGAACCCCAGCACAGATCCTGCTACTGTGATGCCATATGTTGCATGGAAATTCATGGAATATGAAACAGGCATGACCCTCGATATTCCAGCTGTAATTTTCTATTATGAGACCTGAGGTATGCTTATGGTTTCATATGGCAGTGTTTCTGGCAGGGTACCATAGTGTTGCTTAAAAAAGTCCAGATTCTTACTTTTACTGTTCCACAGAGACCACTAGGAGTGCCTATTTAGGAACTCTTATGAGGCTCCCTTGTGCAAGGTTGATGCCTGGCACTGTATCACCAGGGTATTATAGATGCAGATGCAAACCTAATAAGTAGCTGTCTGTTCATTAATTGCTTCTCTCTTTTATCCACAGCTCAGGAGGTTATTGCAGATGAATACTACTGTGTCACTGTTGCAAAAGTATATGCACATACTACACTGTGGATTCATAGGTTCGTACAAGGCTGGCTGTACAGGACTATACAAAGTTTTGCCATGCAAGCCAGAGAGTTTAGTCAATTAATTCCCTACTCCACTCTGTGAGGACAATACTGCTTTCTCCATGAATAAATTTGCAATAACACATCCAGTCAACAAGGCAAAGTTTGAAGGAGGCCAAAGTGGTACATTATTTGACATTCAAACAGAGCTTGTCCTATAGCTAAGGGAATTTTTGTTGAGGAACATCTTTCTTTCCAAGATGCCTTGTTTATGTTTCAATTTAGTTTGATGTCTTTGAAGAAAGTGTTTCTAACATTTCTGATATTTCAGAGTAGGAGGAGGCCTAGTAGACAATAGTCAGAATTATGTTTCCACAGTGTTGCTGAAATGCTATCAGTACTGAGATCCATATAGTAAAAAGATAGAAGCATTCTCTCTTGCACACCTCTGGAATTCTATACCATCTCCTATCCACATCACCAGCAGTCTCTCCTCATTTAAAACCTTGCTGCGCTCACACCTAACTTCACAATGGAAGTGCTCCTGTTCCCATCCTACCTAGTCCTTCTAATACCACTTCCTACTCTCCTAGAACTAAATAAGCCATTACTGCCTCCTATAATTCAACAGCTCTATTGAACTATTTGACCATCTACTTAACAGTTACCTTATGCAGCTACTTTTGTGTAAAAAAAAGCATTTTTATTGCTGTTTTACAAACTATAGTGATGTATTCTATCATTGTTAACCTTTTCTTATTATATTTACTTTTTATTCCCTATGAGATAATCTGTAATGTAAATGTGCAATGTGTACTATGTATTTGTATTTTTCTGGAGCTTTTCTCCCTAGGACTCATCATTCTGGGTGACAGTAGAATGCTGCTTAAGGCTAGTGACATACTTGCCTTGGACACATATTCAGCGAGTTCAATCATGTCTCTCTTCATATAGTCCAGGGTGGTAAGTCTCAAGTCATTCACACCAACATGAACTATGACAGAGTCATAACAGTACCTGTTGTCGAGAGACTTGAGTGCATGTGTGATATGGTGGATTCTGGCCCCTGACAGAGAACTAACCGTGACTTTCTATTTATGATCCTATGATCTCATTGGTACTTTACTAACTGTATTTTTTAAGATAACTTATTAAGACAGCTGGCTTTAGACACACACACAAACACACACACACACACACACACACACACACACACACACACACACACACACACACACACACACATGCGTGTGTGTGTGTCTGTGTACATCTTTTCCATGTTTGCCTTTGGTAATGGTCAGTTCTCCATATTTTGACTTTCTAACACTGTAAGCTGATGATTTCATTTGTTCATTACAAAATGTCCAGAAGAACTTAATAAGCAATCACATCAGACGCTGCCAGACAGATGAAATACTTGTCAGTTTGTTAGTGTTTTGGGGTCTATTGTAAGCACCTCTGTCCTTAGTATCTAGTACAGGTGTCGGGTCACTGCAAATGTACATTTTTTTTCCAATACAGTTACTTCCTGTGCTATTTCTTAGCTGCCGTAATAATCATGTAATGTCTGAATTCGTTTTAGAAAATTATTTTAATCTTAAGAGAGTGTGGAAATCTGTGTTTTGTATATGCCATTGATTGTTGGCAGTGTTATTGTGTGCCACTTTGCCTTAAAACTTTATAAGCTTTATAGAAAGTTACCTACACTTGTGAGCAGAGCTCAAGAATCATTGTAAGACAATAAGGATCCTTAACTATCGCATACATTTTATATTATAGTTCAAATAATATGTATTATTATGTTTTTAAGATACATACTGGAAAATCTGAAGTTACCTTCCACATTAAGGGGTCATGCAATCATCAGTCAAGGCTTTGTGAAGAGAATCCCATTGAAGACTATAATTTATGACACTTGATTTGCACTTCCAAGGGTTTTATTTAAAATTGCTACTTGACTGAAGAGGCTGTGACATATTTACAGCATCTGCATCAATGATTATCTTTGTGGATTTGCAATGTTATCCATGGTGCTGCAGATAAGGCTTTCAAATGCTCAGCAATTTAGTTAAACATATGAAGTAAAAGACAACCTGTGGTGTACATTAAGATTCTACTGACTACTCCATGTCATTTGGTGGGGTTTAATTACAAAAGCATGTTAAGAACAGAACAACCTAAACTTTGGTATGCAATTTCACTTGAATTTACCTTTGAATCCTCAGATAAATGTTCCCATCTTCTTATTCTTTTTAAATTCAGTGCTCCACAGTGCTTACTATTCATGCCAGATTCCTTTACACCATTGCATCACAAGTGGGAGCCTATTCAAATGGAGCACAGCAGACACGGAATGGTAAGTTGTCACTGTTGTGTCAGTTGTAATGTTAACATTAATACAGTTAATACAAGATTACATTAACATATATCTTCCATGATTGCTGCAAGTTTTCACCAATCTGTTACTTAATGAGACTGAATCACATTGTAAATGATACCTAGTTTGTAAAGAAAACCCTCTTAATATGAGCAGTCATATTCTTTGTGTTACAAAGTATAGCAGCAGTTTTACAACACATAAAAAAGTACACCAAAATATTGCTAACATGGTGACAAGTAAACTTACAATATTCCAAAAATAATATTCTCATCCGTCCTGGGAAGCATTATAAACCAAGCCTGAAGGTGAACAAAAAAGTTTCTTTTCTAACTGAACTCTGTAGAAGAACAATGCATGTCTAACTTGCACAAATAACCAAGAAGACTGAACTGTTTAAATCAGATAAATAAGAAATGGTCAAGTTATGAGTCAACACATAAGTCAAAGAATATGAAAACAATTTTATATTGTTATTTTCTTTATTGAGAATAACAAATCAAGATGTTGATGAAGTTGCATTTCATGTCACTGAAAAGAGATTTTCTTTTATCTTGTCAGTGTCTATTTCCATGGCAGAAGGAAAAATAATTTTCTAAGCACAAGGTACGCCACAGTAAAGCAGCTAAGCAGTAGATTTGTGTAGAATCCACCCAGTTTTGTTAAGTTTTTCGTAACAATATGAATTTAGACACTATAGTACCATATACATTAGCAATTTTATAGTTATGGTTCAACACATTTCTAAGTCGATTTATCTGACCAAACACAACTCAGTCAGAAACCTGCCTCACTGCTAAAGGGGCAGAAAGGTCATCACAACATCTTAACCTCCTGCCCTCCCAACAAAAAAGTGGTATTGGTAAGTATGTATGTGATCTTGTACCTGTATTCGCCATAACAAATCATGGTCATATTTAGAAAATGATTCTTGCATCCATATCAAATTAATGAAAATTTCAGCTTCTTTTTGGCAGGGCAAATATTATTGGAAAAAATTGATCACTGCTCCATACAATTTCTCGATAATGCTGTAAACTACTTTAACACTGCATTCTTCAAAATAATTCTCAGTGCCTTCTTCGGTTCCAGGAGTCAAAATCTGCTTTTAATTATGAATCACACCAATAGTGTATGAGGCAATGTAATAGAGAAGTGATGTAAATTTGCAGCCATACAATAACCAAAGCAAAACATTTTTCACATGCATCCAGACTTGCAACATAAATGTATTTAAACAGTTTTGGCAAGTTATAAAATTCTAATTGTCTCCTCTGTTTGAAAAGTACTGTTAGGCTTGTCACTTTAGGGCACTGCTGACATTGCTGAATGCTTTATTTCATATTTTGATAAGAAAATCCCAAAGATGGCAAACACTCCAAAATCTATAAACAGGGGATAACCTAAATCCGTATTCACACAGTGACACATAGCACCTCATTCTGTTTACAGTGGATCCAATTTAGATATCAGTAATAAATATTCCTAATAACATAATACCATGTTCCACACCTATGGTCACCCCCTTGTTGGTCAGGACTGACCATAAGCTAATCACCCTTGACATCCACATCTCTCTCCCACCCCCCTGTAAGGAAACCTCTGTAAAAAACTTCTCCAAAGCCAACTTCACGCTACTCAAGTCAGAAGTCACAAACTTCATGACACCCATGCAGAGGGGAACTGAAAGTTCGACTGCTGAATCCTACACTAAGGCACTGTAAGACCACATCCACTTGTGCATGAATCGTGCCATCTTAAATAGAACCAAGACGCTCTCCTCCAAAAAAAGGAAGCCAATCTGGTGGTCTCCTGCCATAAATAAACTTTACAACAAAAGACAGAAACTGTTGCAGAAAAGAGGAAAATCCCAGGATGCAAAAAACTCCCTTACCAGCCTCAGTAAGAAGCTGAGATCCCTCATAAAATCCTTCAAAGCTAGTTATGAAAATAAAATTTTCAAATATTCCAAAGACAACCACAAGGCATTCTATAGCTATGTCAAGAAACTAAATGGCAATTCTCAGATCTGCTCTGAGCTACAACAGAATGACATTAAATATACTGATCTCAAGGATATTGCCAATATCCTGGCAGACTGATTCAGTGCCAACTTTACCACATCTTACCTCCTAAATGGCCCATCTCAATACCAAAAGTTTGCAAAATTCCAGTAATAATGGCCACACAGGTAAAAAATGCTCTCTCCAAAGGTAAGAATACAGCATCCATGGGACCAGACGACATCCTGGGCTGTGTACAACAGGAACTACAAAATGAACTGGCACCTCACCTAAGTGTCATATTTAATCATAGCCTCACCTCAGGCTTCATGCACACTGAGTGGCACACAGCTACAGTTATCCCACTCCACAACGGGATCCACCTTGGATCCTGGGAATTAATGTCCCATCATTCTGACGAGCCTGATCTGCAAGGCCATGGAATGTATTATCATGGAACTTATAAGCAAAGACGTTGGCAGCCTTCAAACACTGGACCCCACCCAGTTTGGATTTGTGAAGGGCTGATCTTGTCTCCTGAACCTGATTGACTTCTTCGAATCAGTCTCCAGAGCTGTGGACAAGTGTAAGGCGGTCCACACAGCCTATCTGGACCTCATCAAGGCCTTTGACACCATCCCCTACTCTGGAATCATAGATAAACTTACTAAGCTGGGCATTAATCCCTATGTCACTCGATGGGTTGCTAACTGGCATACTGACAGAACCCACACTGTAAAAGTAGCCGACTCCAAAATCCAGCTCAAGACAAGTGACAAGTGGAGTACCTCAGGGTTCAGTCCTGGGACCAATCTTGTTTGGCATCTACTTCTCTGAAGTACAGGCCAACACTAAGGGTCTCTGGCTAACAAAGTTTGCAGATGACTGCAAACTGGGAGCCATTATTGAATCCCCAAATGATGTGGATATTCTATAAACGTGCCTTACAGAAACAGATGCTTGGTGCTAGAGCCATGGGCTCAAGCTCAATGCCTAGAAATGTATAGTTATCCCCTTTGGGAAAAAACATGTACTCATGAATTACCACATAGGTGGCAGTACACTAAACACCGAAAGTGTGATGAGACTTAGGGACACAGGTGGACAGTGGTCTCACCTTCGATAACCACTTTGCCACAACAGTCAGGAAATCCTTCTATGTGGTACACCTCATCACTAAGGGGTTTTCATCTAGAAAAAAGGAGGTCATTGTCCCACTGTACTCATCCCTCATTAGACCCATTATAGAATACAATGCCCCATTTGGTATGCACCTCTCAAGACATCTGCATCAACTGGAAAGGCCGCAGAAATACCTCACTAAAAGAATCACAGGCCTAAAGCAGATGTCCTATGCTGACCATCTAAAAAAACTCCAGCTATAGTCTGTCTCATATCGTCTATTCAGAGGTGATCTCTGCTTAACATACAACACCGTGTCAAACCTAGAGCTGTTGGACATGCTACTCTTAAAGAAATCCCAATCCCTCAAAGCCACACACTCCAGAGATCTAAACCTTGTCAACACAATGAACAAAACATGCTGGAGGGATAGGTTCATGACTCAGAGACTCCCCAGACTCTGGAATAGACTGCCCATACATGTCAAGCAGAGCGCCTCTTTGGCCTTCTTCAAAAGGAACCTCGACGATTGGATGGGAGATAGGAAATTCACCCCGGGGATCACATCAGTCGCCCTGCTAGACAGGGGTCCAGGAAAGTAAATATTGTGGGAAGAAATAGTCAGGGAATTGTTATGGCTTGACTTGTATAGGCACTAAGGCCGATAGCCTAGTACCAACCTATGAACCTATGAGTCTATGTGTATTATTTTTCCCAATTTACATTACTGCATAGTTTTGTTAGGAGGTCTCAAATGAATTTGCCCTTCTAGTTTCAATTCTTATTACCAGGTCTGACACTATAAAACATTTCCCAATCAGTTGTGCGAGCACTTTCTTTTATTCACTATGCCTGCAGATAGTCTTTATAATCAATATTAGGTCAATCTCTTTTCTTAACTTACTAAAAATAGTGGAAGTTGTGCCTTAGAGACTGCTGGAGTACTTTGTCATATGAAACTTGGCATCTGACACAAACCATGCATTCTGACCTTATCATGAGGCAGAAAAACTTCCACTATAGGTGCAGTTATTCATATTCAGCTTGCATAGTGCACAGAGGACGTCTGTATGAGACCTGGCCACAAACAGGCCTGTTTTGTTTCATAGTACTACTGAGCATAGCCAACCTTATGCATAGGCCAGCTAGATGGTTGTCTAGGGTACTGCTCTAGCAGGGGAACTTTTTCGGAATTTATATCTATATATATATATATATATATATATATATATATATATATATATATATATATATATATATATATTTAGTTAGTTATGTATATATTTATAGCAATGAAATGGTTGAGCAGTGGCGACAGCAGCCCCATGATGGATATAATGCCATCTTTCTTTATACAAAAGTAAAAGAAAGTGTGATTGATTGACTAGAGGGTGGTAATGGGGGTTGCTACTACACAATGTGTAGAATGCTTAAAGGAAGTTTTACCAAATGCAATACATAGCTATGATTTCTAGCTATAATTGTCTATAGAAAGTAAATTACCCTCCTGTTTTCTCATTTTATACAGTCACTAATTTTGCAGAACTAGTGTGCATTTACAGAGTATGATTTCTGTGAAGCAACTTAGAATACTTTAATGTGTGACTACTATAGCATGGAAGTCGGCATAGCTAGAATACAGTATATGGCCTGCATTTATCAGAAACATCTGAAGTGCTTACAGAAGTAGCTATAACTGCTGGTGGGATTTGGAGCTGTCTGTTGAAACAAAATGGTCTCTTGTTCTTGTTCTTCAGTTTAAACAGTCAATATCTGGCTCTCAGGATTAGTGTTTCTATTTGTGTGAAGTAAGATAAACTACTGAACTGAACATCTGATATATGCACAGGCAAAGTATCTATAATTGTTAGGGCTGTCTGTTAAGGAACAGAACTAGCTGCTTGCTATTGTCTTATCATTATTTTGGCTTTGCAGGACTAATGTGAAAACATGACTCAGCTTGCATTATTCTTAATGTATAACAACTGCTTGTGTGAACTACACAAAACCAATAAAACAACTCCCAAAGAACAATGTAAAATATGAAGTTCAGAAACCAGTCACAGGCAATAAAAAAAGAGCTGGACCACAATTCCTTAAGCTTTCGTTCGTTTAATACAACACCACAAACTTCTTCAGAATAAATACAAGATCTTTAAACCACCCTTAAATACATGAATGAACATGTGCAGAAATCATCCAATAAAAAGATTCATTCAATTAATCACTTGAAATACTTGAACAGCTGCTAATGAAATCACAAAATTAAAAAAATATATAATCACAAATTACAGTATTAAATAAAACACATACCTTATGAATGTGCATTTTGAACTTCAAACACTCTACTGAAAAACTAATCATGAAAAGACTGATCATATACAAACCATGTCAAAACCTCTGTAACTGAAGAAAACACTTAACACTGATAGTCTCATTAAGTCCCGGTGGGTAATCTGCTCTTAAAGCTAACTGCCATTTGGTTTCCCTACACTCTAATATGGCTTTGAAATTGCCCACCAAGGGACCACAATCAACCTTTTCCAAATCAAAAAATGTGAACTTTTTAAAATGTTTGCATTGTAAAACATGACGTGCCAGTGCATTATTCCTGTCCTTGTTTCTGATTGCAGGAACATGTTCATAAATCCTCCTACTTAATGGCCTGATGGTTTTGCAAATGTAAAAACTAGTATACGAGTTACACACTGCAAGATAAACAATACCCACAGAATCACAGGTATACCTGTCTTTTGCCCACAGAACTCTGCGATAATGTTTGAGTTCACAGTACTTGAATTGATTATGTATCTACACTGCTTGCAATGACCACAAGCAAAAGTCCCAACAGGGTCTTTGCCACTATTGTGTGACCCTTTTAAAGTTTCTTCAAGAATACTTTTTATGTCATGTGCCTTTTTATAAGTAAACAGTGGTTTATTGCCCAAAACCTTCACTAAATCAGAATGTCCAAGCAAAACTTTCCAATTCTCTGTAATCACACTCCTAATGATGAACAGCAGAAATCAATGAACAAATTCACCAAAATGGCCAATGCAGATCCCCTGGACTCGAGCAGTGAAAAAATACAGAATATAGACACACAGCTTTAATGTAAAAACGCCAGCAACAAGATACAAGGCTGATAGTAATGGTTAAGCGCTTTCATCTGCAATACCAGATTTCATCAGAACCATTTGCCTCCACATACCATTTCCTTTTTAAATCAATTTTGGCACCAAAAATAAAAATTACATTTTATACAATAATCATTAAAAACATTTATATACCATTAAATTATACATATATATATATATATATATATATATATATATATATATATATATATTTATTTACTTAGTTATAAAACATATATTTGATAAAACTCTTACAAAAACGTTGAACATGTACAACTATATACATTCTACTTATACTAAAAATACATCTATTTATATACAATGTCTATTATGTATCTATTACAAGGATACCCTTATTACTCATTACCATTGACCTATTACTAATCCCATAAAATAATGTAATAAAATATATGTAAAACTGTTGGGTTTCATTCTATTCTAAAACTAAAAAGGGTTTTATAGTAATATGATCGGAGATGTGGCATCTACACATATCTGCCACTTACTTTCCAACCAGGCCAAATATGTTTTCCAGTTACCACCCCTATCACTCACCTCAACCTGATCTATAATGGCAAAGTTAAATGTGTGGTCGCTACCTTTATCTGTAATATGTCTACTCAATGCATTCTTGGAGTCTCCTCTCTTAATTCTATATAGGTGCTCATATATACGCGTTTTGAATTTCCTCTCGGTCTTTCCTATATAATACGCGGAGCACCTAACACACATAGCTATGTAAACAATACGCGGTGTGTTACAATTACCTTTCTTAGGATATACTATAGATCTAGTAATGTTCTTTAACCTAATCCTAACATTGGTATTAATATTTTTACATTGGCTACATTCCGTAATGTTGTGAAGGGCCAATGCATACGTGTAGCCAGAATGTCATCCTCCAAGGAGGTTATGATTAGAGAATTAGATGTAGTATCCAAATTATTTTTTGATAGAGGATATCCTAAAAATTTGTTGGACAACATTATATCATATGTTAAGACTGAATGGGGACATAAATATGTACCCTTGTTAGGTACAGGAAGTACGTTATGTACTAATATTAAAACAGATCGGGACAATAGAGTATGTATTATAAGGTTCAACCCTTATACTAATATAGTGATAGAAATTCTGAAGAAACATTGGGAATTAATTTCGACTTCAGTATCTATTGGCCATATAATTGGTATGAAGCCTTCTATAGTATATAAGACTGGTAACAATTTGAAAAGGATGATTGAAAAACGGAAAAAGGAGTATATAGGTAAAAGTAAGAAGGGAACTATGTGTTGTGGTGCATGTAGCCAATGTAAAAATATTAATACCAATGTTAGGATTAGGTTAAAGAACATTACTAGATCTATAGTATATCCTAAGAAAGGTAATTGTAACACACAGCGTATTGTTTACATAGCTATGTGTTAGGTGCTCCGCGTATTATATAGGAAAGACCGAGAGGAAATTCAAAACGCGTATATATGAGCACCTATATAGAATTAAGAGAGGAGACTCCAAGAATGCATTGAGTAGACATATTACAGATAAAGGTAGCGACCACACATTTAACTTTGCCATTATAGATCAGGTTGAGGTGAGTGATAGGGGTGGTAACTGGAAAACATATTTGGCCTGGTTGGAAAGTAAGTGGCAGATATGTTTAGATGCCACATCTCCACCGGGGATAAACGATCATATTAGTATAAAACCCTTTTTAGTTTTAGAATAAAATGAAATCCATCTGTTCAACATATATTTTATTATAATTTTATGGGATTTATAATAGGTCAATGGTAATGAGTAATAAGGGTATCCTTGTAATAGATACATAATAGACATTGTATATAAATAGATGTATTTTTAGTATAAGTAGAATGTATATAGTTGTACATGTTCAACGTTTTTGTGAGAGTTTTATCAAATATATGTTTTATAACTAAGTAAATAAATATATATATATATATATGTATAATTTAATGGTATATAAATGTTTTTAATGATTATTGTATAAAATGTAATTTTTATTTTTGGCGCCAAAATTGATTTAAAAAGGAAATGGTATGTGGAGGCAAATGGTTCTGATGAAATCTGGTATTGCAGATGACTATCAGCCTTGTATCTTGTTGCTGGCGCTTTTACATAAAGCTGTGTGACGTCTATATTTTGTATTTTTTCACTGCTCGAGTCCAGGGGATCTGCATTGGCCATTTTGGTGAATACACTCCTAATGATGTCCATCCCATCAGAAATGGGTAATGGAAAGCCTAACTCAAACACCGTGTTACTGTGTCTGACCCTAGACTCCACACTATAGTAGCCTGTCAAAATGGGACTTGCTGTACTCTCACATAGAGATGCAACTTATTTATTTATTTATTTTACATTTGTTAACCGGGCTAGTCCAACTGGATATATTCCCATTTTCAGCAGAGGCCCAGGGAGAAAAGCTCCACAGTAACATTCAAAAAAGATTATCATGCACAAATATAAAATAAAATTATGATAAAAATATGATCAGAGAGCATTAGATAAAAATTTGTACTATTTGAGCAACACAACATATAAAAAGAATTTCATATACAAATATAAAAGAAAGTTATGTTAAAATAATCAGAGAGCATTAGCTAAAGAGATTTATGCTATTTGTGAAACATAAAACCTAAAAAGGAATAAGACACTCTTACATTATGATATGTGAGGTCATTTAGAATACAGTCACAGTTTAATTAATCTCCTAGCTGTAACAATAATTTAAGACAGTTACTACTACCCAAGGGGTAAGCAGTATTAATTAGTGAAGGGAGGCAGTATAGAGATCAGGTAATAGAGAAAGCAGAAGATTAGTCAGAGTAACATCAAGGGCATAACCAGTGTGTTCTAAGATGTTGCTTGAGCCTTTGTTTAAAGAGCGGAAAGGAGGAAAGTACAGTTAGATCTGATGGCAACAGGTTCCAATATTTTCCAGCGGTATTAGAAAACAAGGAGTCGCCTGCCAAGTTATTGGACTTGCTAATGCTAGCCAGTAGTTTAGTGGAAGAGCATAAGGAACTGAGGTTTGCATAGGGGGTAATAAGGTTAGAGAGTATCGGTGTGTTGTTAGGATGGTACAATATCCTATGGACAATGGTAAGTTGGGAAAGTATCAAAATGTTTTTTAGTTCAAGACAGTCTAGCTGCTTAAAGGTTCAGACAGTGGTGAGTTCTAAATGGGTTCCCAGTGGCAAAATTGGCAGTATTATTATAAGAGTTAGTTTAGTGAGATTATTTGTCTTTAGGTTAGTATATATGGGGGAAGCATAAAGAAGAGTAGAGATTAGATTGGAGTGGCCAATTGTAGTTCTGGCTGTTGGTGTTAAGAAGGGTTTTATTCTATATAGGGAGCCCAATTTTCTATTTACAGTTTTTATGGTGTTATTTATATGGTTATCAAAGGTAAGGTTATTGTCAATTAAGATTCCTAACAGTTTGGTGGTAGAGTCGGGGGTTATAAGTGTGCCATTATTTGATTTGAAATTGAAATTTATAGGGGAGACTTACTGTTAGGTGTGAAGAGTAAGAGTTTGTTTTTTTTTGACGTTCAAAAGGAGGCAACATTTCAAGAACCAAGCTTCGACTGCATTAAATACTGTCTGGGTTAGAGATTGTAGTTCAGATGTGGAGTTGGCAGAACATATGAGCATGGAATCATCTGCATATTGTATGCAGGTAGCTTGAGGGACTGCTAAGTGAAGGTCGTTGATGAATAAAGAGAATAGAAGTGGTCCTAGAATGGAGCCCTCAGGGACTCTGAGGGAGACTGGCAGGTAGGAAGATAGTTTATTCTCCCAGAGGACTGCTTGTTGCCTATTGGTAAGGTAGGACTTGAACCAAAGAACAGCCTTGGTGTCTAGAGAAAGGGATTCAAGAGTTTTTAGGAGCAGGGGATAGTTGACTATGTCAAAGGCTTTTGACAGATCAATAAAGAGTGCTGATGAGAGGATGTTGTTATTACGGTTTTTATTGATGGAGTTGGTGAAAGATAGGAGAACTGTGGTGGTACTATGAAATGGCCTGACGCCTTGCTGACAGCTAGTATATTATGTTGGGTTAAGTGGTTTATTAGTTGATGGTGAATGCATTTTTCCATAACTTTTGCTAAGGGTGATAAGAGAGCTATAGGCCTGTAGTTGGAATAATCATTGGAGTTACCACCTTTATGTAAGGGGATAATGTGGGAGATTTTCCAGATATCAGGGATGATTCCTTCATTTATGGTTCTGTTTATAAGGATGGATACAGGATAAGCAACTGCTTTAGCTGCTTTTTTCAGGTATTCAAATGGTATTTGGTCAGCAGAGGGGGTACACGACTTAAGTTTTTGGCTATGTTTTTGGATGTATGAGGTAGCGATGGGTTGTATTTGGAATGTTGGGAGAATATCAGGTAAAGAGGTAGGGAGATTAGAGTTGTTTGTGGAAAGTTGACAGGCGAGAATTTTTATGGTGTCTGTGAAAAAGGTATTGAAGGCATTGGCAGTTTGATGGGATGTATTGTTGTCAGCCCCTAGAGGGGGTGGTGTGCTAGAGTGCCCTGGGTGTAGGAAGCCTATTTAAGCTAGACCAGAACTTTTGTGGATTGTTATGGTAAGATTGCTGTAGTTTACAATAGTAGGGTTTTTTTTTGTCAGTGAGTATTGCTTTTTTGTAATATTTCTCAACTGTCTAAATGTTTGTTGTTCAGAGATATTTTTGGATGCTCTCCACTTGGCCCAAGATTTATTCCTAAGCAATATCTGTTGTCTAGTTTCTTTTGAATGCCAGAGGGCTGGTTTGGACTTCATTCTGATGGACCATTTAGGTGCATGCTTATCAAGGATAGTTAAGAATTTACAGTTGAAATATTTAACAGCATCTTCAAGAGGGAGAGTTTTTAGTGGGTTCCAGTTACAGGCATTAAGTTAATTTTAGAATATTAAAGGGTTAAAGTGTTTGTTGGTTCATGAGATCCTATAAGTGGAGGTTTCAGGGATGTCATTCTTTTGTCTTATAATGTAAGTTAACATATGATCACTTAAGTCATCTGGTAGAGATCCTACCTTGTAAATCTGTTGTTGTTTATTAATAAGTATCCAATCTAAGATACTCTCTTTGTTGTTAGGTTTGTTAAGTCTAGTGGTGGTGGTAATTGTTTGACTAAAGCCATGGAGATTAATATGTGATGGAGGATTATCTGTGTTTACACATTTCCAGTCAGTATTAAAGTCTCTCAGTATAATAGTTTATTGTGGGTAAGTAGCAGATACCCAGCTTAGAATGTCTACTATTGTAGTACTATTATTACCAGGCAGTAAGTAGATGCAGATGATCTATAGGACTTTGCTAGGGTTAAGTTGAAGTCAGGAGATAAGGACTTCTGCCTTACTATCTTGAGGTGGGTTATAAGGTATAGAGGACATCTGTAGCATGGATTTAAACAGTAGTGCTACTCCCTCTCCCCTACGTTTTATGCGGTCGAGTCTCAATATATTGTAACTTGGGGGGATTATTTCATTGTCTTTAGTTCCAGGTTTTAACCAGGTTTCTGTGAGACAGAATATATCAAAGGAATGGATATCAAGGAGGGCGTGGAGATGGGCAGTTTTGTTATTTATACTGCAGATATTGAGATGATGTATAAGTAAGGAATTAGAGAGACAGGTTCGGGTTGTTAGGGTGGAGGAAGTGGTACAAGGAGTTACTAATGTGGGGACATTTGTTGGTCCTGGGTTAGAGTGGTTGTCACCATCTTTTAAGGTGGCTGTTTTTAGGCCAGAAACTGGGTAGTTAATGAAGCTGGTTAGATATTTCAGCTGCCTTACAGTGGTGTTATTGAATTTGATATGAGTGAGTCGATGGTACTTGGCTAGCAGGTAGCAGGGTGTGGATGTTTTATTTATTTGAAAATGGATAAGGGTATAATTTTGACTAGCTGTTTGTTTAGGAGAGTAGTTGAAGTGGTAATAATTACATTTTTCAATGGAGGTGAGGAAATAGGCAGAGGTGAGGACAGGTATGAGAGTAGCAAAGAGTATTAATTTGGTTAGGATAGGTTTTTTTGTTGAAGACATATTGTTAGAGTTACCTTATACTGCTACATCAGGACCTGAGCTAGGATACGACAAAAGATGTATGGGTTTTGTAGAGTCTTTTGAGAGGAAGAAGTGATAAAGGTAATGAAATAATATGAAATATTTTAAAAGGAGGTACTGGATGTAGGGGGTAAGGAGAAAGGTAGATAGGAGGGGTGTGGTTAAAGTATATAGATTGGTTGAAGCATAGGATTGGAAGGTTGGGTGAGAGGGTGTGGTTAAGGAAGTATAAGTCTAGGGCCTGTGGGGGTGGGAATTGGGGGTAGGGTAGGGGACCAGAGTGAGCCTGCAAGGCGAACAGAGCGGGCAGAGCTGAGACAGCTAAGAAGTAATCAGTTATAAAGTGAGACTGTGGTCTACATGGCTTTGGGTAGGTATGTGGCACTTTCTGTAACTACGCTTCTTAAAACATGCAAAGGGTGTCCTTTAGGTCTAGGTGTATAGAGGAGTAGGTATTATTAATGAGTCCTGAAGCAGGAGTATTAAATGACAGTAGATTAAGCTAGCTAGGTTATCTACATTTATGACTAAAAGGTTAATTCCTTTTTAATACCTTTCTGGGGGAGGGGGTGATATCTAGAAGTAATGATCCAACTGGGATGGCTGTTCAGTAGAGCTGGTGGAGTTCAGCTAGAAGTAGAAATACAGTTTTATCAGTATCCAGTGTGTCAATTGTTTATTTCAAATCAGTATCTTGACTGACCGTACTCTAAGGTTGGATTTTTGTTTTGTTGGATTGGGAACATGGAGCAGTTAATGGTGCAGTATGTAGACATTACACAACGTCTTTTAAGATGTATGCAAGAAAGAAACTTGAATGGGGTTTTGGACAATGTTTCTTTAACTAGTACACAGGCTGAAATTCTTACTTTGCACACCCCGCCTAGTACTAGTAACGAACGTAAGTCAGCCAATAATAGTTCAAACATTGTTGAATTGTTGAATGCTGGGGACATCATTCAACCAAGTTCATCGAATAAGACAAGTTCCTCCTACTCTAAGTGAAGTGTCGGTTCCATTAAACCACAGAGATATGGGTTCACTGAGTAAACAGATGCAAGATTTGGAAAAAATGTTAAAATGGTATAAATCATTGCAAATGGACAATGTCTTTTTGGAAAGATCATTAGAATTGAATCAGGTACCTAAGAGCCTGAGGGTATTTAAGTTACCAATAGGTTTTGGTAATGACACTGAAGTTTTCCTGGAAAAAAATGTTCAGCAACCAGTCACAGGCAATGAAAAAAGAGCTGGACCCGAATTCCTTAAGCTTTCATTCATTTAATACAACACCACGAACGTCTTCAGAATAAATACAAGAACTTTGAATCACCCTTAAATACATGAAGATGTGCAAAATCATCTAATAAAAATGTTAATTCAATAAATCACTTGAAATACTTGAATAGCTGCTAATTCATTTTCAAAATTTAAAAAAATAGAATAACAAATTACAGTAGTAATTAAAACACATACCTTTTGAATGTGTAATTTGAACTTCAAACACTCTACTGAAAAACTAATCATGAAAAGACTGGTCATATACAAACCATGTCAAAACCTTTGTAACTGAAGAAAACACTTAATATTGATAGTCTCATTAAGTCCCGGTGGGTAATCTGATCTTAAAGCTATCTGCCATTTGGTTTCCATACACTCTAATATAGTTTTGCCAATGGTTTGCCAGTGCATTATGAAGGCTTAAGGAATTGTGGTCCGGCCCTTTTTTCACTGCCTGTGACTGGTTGCTGAACTTCATATTTTACTTGTGTGAACTACATTACATAACCATCCTCTTCTATTACAATCAGATGTCTGAACCATACACAGAAGTGGCTACAGCTGCCTTTTGGGGTGGGGGCTTTATGGTTGAAAGTAAATGATCCTTCTGTGTTTTGCTCAGGTTAAGTTCTCTGTCAAAACAAGAATGCATAAAATGTATCACAAAACATCCAGACTTTCATAGCCTCTGGGGGCTTGCAGCCCCTGTGCGCCAAGGTTGTAGAAGTTGATTTTGACACAGGGTTAGTAGTGGTGTCTGCCTTGAGTCCCACCAAGTCTAAAACCAACCCTGTTCAGAGGTGTACACAGAAAGTCACTGTAGCTTGTATGTGGGGTGCTGGGGATGAAGTCACTATGTCTTCAGCTTTATCAGATTCTAAGTAAAATTGCTTATTTGCTTACATAATTTGCCATTGCATTTTGTCTCTCTGTTTTTCCTGTCTCATATTTGTTTTGCTTGAAGTTTTCCTTGCTGGGATACATGTGATGTGCTTTGATCACTTTATTTCTTTAATGTTCCTCCTGAATGTCAGAGGTCATTATTATTGCATTGGGCAGGGGACAGTGTGGTCATTTTTTCTTTAACTTTCCTTGCAAACTTCAGGGGGTACCCAGTGTCAACTAAGCTTTTACAGGAGTAGTGTAGTATCTAAAAGTAACAAGTTGGAAATATCACTGTAATTATTTTTTTTTTCATTTTCCTGATATTCAAACAATCAGATGCATATACAGGTGACTATCTTTTCTGGGAAATTAAAGAAGCATTCCATTTATGTATGGCTGACCGCAAATATGTTTTATTTGTTTTCCAGTTTTGTGCAAGTCTGACATTAGGCAAGGACACAGAAGGTGTCTGTCTTTTGTGGGAAGGAGTGAGAAGACATGCTGTGTACCCATGTGCGTGTGTGTCTGTATGTATATGTATATATATATATATATATATATATATATATATATATATATGGATTACTTTACTGAAAGTCCATAACGCCGAAGGCAAATTTGACCGAGATGAGAATAACAAAACTTAAAATGCTGAACCACGTTGTTTTTGCCAAGGCAAGTAAATAGTTGCCCAAACTACACTACAAAACACTGTGCTATCTGAAACCCACCTAGATGGGGGCTACAAAACCTGCACCCCCCCTAACTAAATATACCAACTATGCAGTCTCACAACAGAGGGGAAAAGGGCATTATACCCCATGTTGGGCAAGTGTTTATTTGCCCTAGGAAAAACAATGTGTTTTGGCATTTTAAGTTTCATTATTCTCATCTCAGCCAATTTGTCTTTGGCATTATGGACCTTTGGTAAAATAAAGCAGACCCACACACATATATATAAACGTGTGTGTGTCTGTGTTTATATATATATATATATATCAGCAGCAACTTGAAATATGTGATTTTGGCTATTTGTCCCTTAATTTTCATCCCTATTTAACACTAGATGTGGATACACATAAAGTGACTACGTTTTTAACATGGTATAGGGAGACAATCCCTGGGATTCAGCAAGCAGCCGTGTAGGAATAAGTTATTCCTGCATGGCAGGGACTGTTCCTGTACAGCATGGCAGCGCACCTTGCATGTTCATGAAGGTGCGCTGCCTGTGCTGTTAAATGGACACAGAGCTGTGTACGAGTGCAGGGGGTGTGTCTGAGAGCAGAGCTCTCACAATACACATGACTCTGCACTCCAGAATTGCCTTTTGGCAATTAAAATGAGCGAGAATGCTCATAACACCCCCAACATGTCAGGAAAACACAAGTGGCAAAGGCAAAAGGGACATAATGTCCTACCACCATATACCTATCAACTGTACACATTATATTCAGATTTTTGCCTCATATTTTTGGTGTGTTCCTCCTAAAATCTGTACTTTCCTGCAAATAGTTGAGGATTGAAGTTATTAAATAATGACAAACATTTGTGTTTAAGACTCCACATCCTTCAGACATTTCATGCTAATGCAAAATCTAATATTATATCAACTTTCAAAAGTTTGTAAGAGAAATCTTTAAAATCTGTCCCTATTTGTCCCCCCATCATTTTAGGGTTTGTCCAGATTTTGTGCTCTAAGAGGTTGAGAGGTATACCCACCATGAAGCAGAAAGCTGATAAAAGTACAGGGTTTAGCATTAGAAGGGATATTCTGATGGGTATAGTTAAAATAACACAACAAAACTTTTTTTGTATAAATGCGATAAAGTTTAAGTGTAGCTGAGCAGGTGTGTCCATTGTTTAGCTATGCTTAGTTAGCTTAAATAGCACAAGAAGTTAAATAGCAAGAGACATCCAACATAAACAGTACTGGAATAGTATAGTGGTTAGAGCGTATGCTTTGCGAACAGCCATTCCTGGTTTGATCTCCCCGGTAACCAATTCCCATTTTAAAAGCGACAGCAGTGCATAAACATTTTTTTTGTATTACCTACTAAATGACATATATTTGTTAAAAGGAGTACTGCATTAGGTCCAGATGTGAGGTGTCAGTTTAATAAAGTTGTGAAATCCCCATATAAACACAAGTGCCCATACAGTATAGTCACACATGAATAAAATGAAATGAGCATTGATTGACTTCCTTCCATTCCATCTCCTGTTCTTTTAAAACAAAAAATTAGACTTACCCACTAAAATCATCACTGGTTAACTCTCTAACCCCCGACTAAACTCTAACTTCCTCTCTTCTCCTCTCTTCTTCTCTCCCTTCTCTCCTTACTACCTATTTACTTCACTAGTATACTACCTCTCCTTTATATCCTTACCCTCCTCTCATTCCTCCCTTCCTTATTGGTTAAGTTATTATATCTGAATAGTTTATAATTTTTTTACTTTTGCTTTTTTTTTTTTTTTTTTCTTTCTTTTTTTTTTTTTAATGTTAAATAAAATGTTAAATAAAAATAATATAAAGCCCAATGTCATGAATGTTGAATCTTATGATGTAATACTGTATATTGTCTATTCCCACCACATTTTATTCTGCTCATTTTTGCATACTATGTAACTGTTTTTGTCTCTAATTGGAGCTTTTCTCCCCGGACCTCTTCTGAAAATGGAAATATATCCATATAAACACAAGTGTCCATACAGTATAGTCACACATGAATAAATGTAATGAAAGCACATTGGGGATGTCAGGGACGGTAAACAAATTTGTAATATGTAATGAATGATGAATCAATGCCATACAGCAGATAGCCTATGAAATGAAAAATAAGCAATCCTAAGCATTGCACAGCTGTGCTGACCAGGTGTAAGCATTGTGTAAATATGACTGCTAAGCAATGAGTAGCCCAGTTAAATGGATTTGCCTATTGGTAAGCATTGCTGAACCTGCCTCTTTAAGCAATGCCAACCTTAGCTAAGCAAGTTTGCCATAGTTTTGCTTAGCTTAGCTCAGCATATTCAAAACCATACAATCATGGCAAAGGGTGGGGAATCAGTATTTAAACGCCACAGGCAGGAATACAGCTCATAACTGGCTGCAGCTTCCCACTGTAGGCAGAATGGCTGGAGTCAGAGAGGGCATGTGCTTCCGTGCACTGTGCTGGGTCATCCAGGAGTCCAAGGTCATGGTAGGACACCTGGTAAAAGACCATGATGAAAGACTGCTGCAGGGCCAGTACCAAGGCTCCCAATATAAAGCAGAAGCCTGGAACCATCTCACCAGTGCCACTGGTATCCCTCAGACTGGTGAGTAGGTCAGGCACCACTATGTCAACTTGAAACGGAGGAAGAGGAAGCTCTTGGACCAGTGGGTCCAAGAATCTAGGCAGAGGGGTGATGTCCCAGCAGTGTGTAAGTACTCATACCAGTAACTGTTTAATAATGTCCAGCCTGTGTATATAATGGATAGGTATGGCTAAATATTTCTCTATTTCCCATACAGCTACAGCTGAGCAGGCTATGAATCAGGAAGTCCATGTAAGTAAGCTGCAAAGGCTGTGTCATGAGGCTGGTGAGTAACAATCCTGCATGTAGTAGTCATATCAAATAAATATAAAAGTAGTAGAAAGTCAGCTGCCAGTATAAAAACTATTTTGTGTATGGGTTGTACTGAATAAACCAGACAATATGACAGTAATAGTCTCATATAGGTCATGTTTAAATAAAACTGTAACTGCTTGGCAATAAAGTTCTAAATCCTGGACTGGTTGTGTTTACTCTGGTATTGTATGGCATTTTTAGTGTTGCATTCATTAAATAGTAATGTTGTTTTAACCAGTTACCCCCACTGTGCTATATAATAAAACTGTCAAGAAATGTCTGTATAAGACTGTTGTAATTACAAGGTCAGATTGTACAACCGAGAGAAACTTAGCCAGAAAACACTAAAGAGATAGACAGCGATATCCAACTAGCACACTGCTGAAACTTAAATTGTTGTATTTTTATCAGACACAGCCATGGTTCGAATCCTGAAAGTGGTAGTAAACTGTATACATAATCAAACCTCTCAACAGTACACATCCTTTCAAAATGTCCAAAAAATTGGCTCCTATTTTCTGCCTGTTCTCCTGTCCCCATGGCAAATCCGTGGGTTGATCTCAGACTTATAGTCAGCAAATAATGAAATACATTTGATTTTCAGACCTCAAAACCTTCAGAAAATGCATATGAAAACAAATCCTGTCACTCTATCAGCCCTCCAAGTTTATGAGAGCAATATTAAAAATATGTCCCTAGCTGTACCACCATGTTGTCAAGCTTTGAGCAGAGTGTGTGCAATAAGAGATTGAGAGGTATGTGCATAATATTAACTCAGAATCTGGGAATATGTGTAGAAACAGTCAGATAGTGTTAACAAACATTCCCTCCACAGGTTTACTGGGTAAGAGATGTAGAATTTAGCTATAAGACAGTTGAAGTATACACTTGTTTACAAACATACCACTGGCCAAACCTAGGCCATAGGGTAGTATAATAATACCTGTACCTTAATGATTATAGCAATGATTATTAAAGTTGTGAGAACTACAAGGATATATAAGTTGTTAATTGACATCTCTCCCCCCACCACCATATCTGCAACAATAATCTAAATACACAAATCAGTGGGCATGTTTACACCAAACCTACTGTTGGGGCATATGTTCTATTCAATAAATATTGAAATGTGTTTCAATTAATGTTCCATGCTGAAATGCTATCATTGGTGACCTGCTGCTATCAATGTAACCTGTATGCCATTATAAAGGCCACTGTGGTTCCATATATGCATGTGTTTAATTTGCTATGTAACTATTCCAAATCTGGTGTTTTGGATTAATGGGAATAGCTATGTATGCTGTTATAACAAATCCTGGATTGTGTTGACTGTTACTAACCAACATATGTTTTAAAACTGCAATACCATAGCACATTTCAGAAGGCCAGTCCCAGCAGACCCATCTCTCCCACCTCATCTGGCCATGGCACTGGGCTCCAGCACATCTGGGACCCACCCCACGACCTCCTTGTCCATGAGTCCTGCACTACCTTTGGCTGGAACCACCTCAGGGGATGGGGCTCACTCTGCCAGGGAGAGGGCACTGACAGAAAACTGTCACTAGTAATCAGGTCCGGGACTGGTGAGTAGAGAACTCCAAAGGGAGTTTGGAGATCTGCTACACCAGCTTAAGGGCTGCGTGATGCATTTAGGGGGTCAGCCTGCCCCTCCTATGCAGCCCTCAGCACAGCCAACTTTGGGGCCATGAAGGTGCAGTGTTGACTGCCCATGGGTGGGGATCTCAGTCCCACTGTTTCCATTTAGGGGCTTATGGGCTTCCGATTTCCAAACACCCCTCCCCATTCAAGGTGTTTACCCCCCACATGTGTCATATACTGCCCCTGTATGCTGTCTTGTCTGTCTTCCTACCCAACCTACTTCCCCAAATATACCTACTATCCTTCCCCAACATCCCACTCTCACCTTAAAAAACAGCAATCTGTTCCCAAAAAAAAAAATTGCTCACCTTAAAAAAAAAAAAAAAAAAAAAAACGGCAATCTGTTCCCAAAAAAAACTTTGCCGCATACATAGCTGTCATTTTCACACATGTGTCCACTGGACACATGTAATCTGGTCTAATTGGCTTCACAACATATTATTGTTGTCCTCACCCCTCTCTCAGGGGTTTGAGTGGCCAAATCTACCTCCAAATTCGTATATATACACAGCTGTTGCTGTAGAAGAAATATGGACCTTTCCTACATCCATCCTGCACATCCCTAGCTACTTTCCCTATTGTCTTTCCATCTGTGTGCCCCTTTTTTTACCATTTTCCTATCACCCCTTATTCTTTTCTTTTAAAGAAATTAGTGCAGGGGTAAGCAGGAGTAAGCACTTTTAAGCAGTAGTAAGCGGGTTTAAGCCTGTTTGCATGGTGGCAAGCAATGGCAACACAGATTAAGCACTTTTATGGCTAACTGTCTGTAAGCATATTCAACAGGAAGTTAGCATTGCTTACCGCTGTGCAAACCCGTGCAAACCTACTTACAACTGCATAAAAGTGCCTTAATCACTGTGTATCCACTATAAATATATATATATATATATATATATATATATATATATATATATATGTAAAAGTGTATTGCATTCACACATTGGATCTACACTGTGAACCTCTCACTGCAAAACATCTGACCAAACGCACTATTAATGGGGGTGAAGGGGCCCAAATTAGGGATCTCTTGTAATTATTGCCATTTCCCCTTCCTCCACAGCTGAGCAGATATGCCTTACAACACAATAACCAGCACTTGCAAGGCTTGAACCCAAGACCCTGCACAGCGTGCCCACAACAAGTTAACAGTAATCCATCTCAGCTGTAAGATGTCAGGATGATATCTGGAACATATCATGCAAAACAGTCTTCCATAGAGAATGTACAATTTGGAAGCACTAAACATTCCAATGATATACACCACACACATACACACACACACACACACACACACACACACACACACACACACACACACACACACACACACACACACACACACACACACACACACACACACACATACACACACACACATATATATATATATATATATATATATATATATATATATATATATATATGTATACATATATATACATATATAAGATATATATATGTATATATGGAATACATGCATTTAGGCGAATGTTAGTTGTCCAGCATCCTAAATGTCGAAGGCAGTGACCACAGTTTGCTAAATGTCGAATATTCAGACGCCAAATCCATGAACACTGAATGCCAGCCAGGCTAGCGCTTGTGGTGGTTGAGCAATCTGAAATGTCAAATTTGGTGTTATGCTCGACATTCCAACTGTTCATCCCTGTGAGTTTTGACATTTAGGTTTGGAGAATGTAACGTTTGCGGATGGTGTCTTCGACCATATGCATGTATTCCTGTATATATATATATATATATATATATATATATATATATATATATATATATATACCTACATATACACATATAAAGATATTACTACTTATAGATATGTATAAGAAGAGTATATATAGAGGGTGCACAGCATATCAAACAGCCATTATTCCTACATTTACCACCTTTTGAAATGGCCAGTGTTGGATTCTTTCCTGCAAATGAGAATAATTGCATGAAACATATACCCAAACACAATGCAAAGGACATGACACCACACACA
>NC_056734.1:319460943-319468443 GCF_019279795.1 Protopterus annectens
GACGATTGGATGGGAGAAAGGAAATTCACCCCAGGGATCACGTCAGTCGCCCTGCTAGACAGGGGTCCAGTAAAGTAAATAATGTGGGAAGAAATATTCAGGGAATTGTTATGGCTAGGCTTGTATAGGCCCTAGGGCTGATAGCCTAGTACTAACCTATGAACCTATGAACCTATGAAGAATTATGTCCATGACATTTGCCCACTCACCTGCAACAAAGGCAGCCGTGGCTTGCACACATCTTACAAACCATGGAATGGATCCCATATCCAAAAGGTAGCACTCAGGAGTGGGAGACATAGCCTTACATCACCATTGCATATACCATGGCAAACAGTGCAGACAAGCCTGTATGTGATGATGAAGTATGGGACATCATTAATGTAAAAAATAAACAGATGCCCATCCAAGACAGATGACAACACATGTTGCAAAGTGGTCATGGAGGCTGTCCAGAAACATGCAGCAAAACTGAGGGACTTGCAGTACCTGTGCAGTACCTGTGTCGACAATTACCTGGACTCTGCCTAAGGGTTGCCTATAGGTTATGGTAATCAGATGGAAGAGTTGTTCCACAGGAGACATCATCTAGGGCTCTCTACAGGTAGCATATGCATAACATCATGTATCCCAAAGGCATGTGTTGCAATGTGTAATGGTGTACCGAGACCAAGGCTGAAACCTACAGACAGTATTAGTAAAGATACATGTGCTGCACAAGCAACACCTCACTCCACCTCATGCCCACCATCCCCATCTATACCTAGCTAGTGACAGTGTACACCTTTATGTTTGCTGTTCGTTAGCAGGAATTAGGCTGGTAGACATGGGGTTCTGAATTTGGAACACTGCAAAATGACACTCACATGTGGCTCATAGTTGTCAAGCATCTGCAAAAAGGCTGAGGATGGGGAGGGGTGTCATCCTGAAACAAACAGTGAACTGAAGCATACATCCAAAGCTCGCTAAGAATGGCTGTATCTGAACACAGTCAAGGTCATGCATTGTGCCAAACATAACCCTGACTCCACAGCAATAGTGAAGGCACTGTGTGGCCTCCAAGGGCTGTGCACATGAGTTGACCTTGCAATCTGGCAGAGTTGGGGGACATTTTTAGGGTGGAGTGACCAAATAATGGCAAGTAAATATGTGCTATGCTAGTATACCCCTTCCAGGAATAGTGACTGTTGTAGTTCACTTAACAGGTGCTGCAACAAACCATCATGTTAAGGGTGTGGACACTTATGCAACCTACATATTGTATTCATCCCAGTCAACATCTGATCAACTAACACGTTTGTTTGATATTGCATTTGATTGCACAGGTCATATGTCACATATCAGGTGTGTGTAATGTTAACATATGCAATATTGTGGCCCCAATGAATATCAAGGAAGAAGGTGGCATGTCAATTAGGGTGTGTATACTCCTCATAGCCACAGTAAACTTTGAAGGTTGTCAGTATAATTGGATTTTATTGCTCATACATGCACTGCTGATGATGAGATCTGCAAATCAGACATTTAGCATTCACTATTGACATCTGTCCTCATATCAACCCAGGTATGTGTCAGACAAACACATAGGGCTGTGAGCAACAGAGCAAACATAACTGCCACACATATACATATTCAACAATGGGGTATACACTTGTGAGGTATGGTGCACAGTACATGGCAGGGTGTTGAACAGGTGCACAGCAATACTTTGTACATGGGTGCAGTGTGTTCCAGGGGAAGGGGCATCACCTACTAACACAACTCAGGCATCACAGAGATGTATAATGTTGGTAACAGGGATTGAGTATAGCTGCAGTGCATGCTGTTGAGTGTCATATGTCATGCATGTTGACAGTTGGGTAATGAGAGGTCTGTGTAATATCTTTGTACCACCTCACCTGTAAGTGTGTGTGTGTGTGTGTGTGTGTGTGTGTGTGTGTGTGTGTGTGTGTGTGTGTGTGTGTGTGTGTGTGTGTGTGTGTGTAGAGGTACGCAATGATGTACAAGTCTTAAAGTGCATTTTCTGTTTCCCCTCACAGGTGGCGAGGTGAGTCAGGGTCCCATTTGCAGGTGAACTGATGTTAGTGTCCATGCAGACTCTGACAATGATGATAGGTATGGTGAGACACAGGCGGGGTTCTCAGGGGCTGAAGCTGTGCCATTGGTTGACATCCCACTGTTATCCATCCCATCCCTTCACACAGTCACATTGCCTATACATACTCCATCACCAGTGACCATAGATAAGGCACAGTTGGCGGGAGGTGGTATGGGACAGGACAATGTGGTGACTATGGCAAGTGTGTCTGTACACAGCAGCTATAGCTGGATGACCAGTGAGGTACTACACAGACAGATGTACAGGGGTGCTCGTATAAGGGATGTTGACCATCATGCCCCTGGTAGAATAGTCACAGCCGGTGTCATCAGATGCATGTTTCAGGCCATCATGGAGGCACAGGCACATATGGAGCATTATATCAGACAGGGAATGAGGCTCCAGAGTGCTACTTATTCTGCTGTTATTGACAACATCCGTGATCTTTCAGGTGCCCACCATTATTTTGCAGAGGTCCTGGATAGACAGTTAGGAGAGATGGTGGCAATCCTCGACCGTGCAATGTCTGTGTTAGAGCATATGGTGGGAGTAGGGTGACAGCCACATGGACATAGGTCAGCAACACCAACAGGTGGAGGTCTACTTGGATGTGCAACAAGTCAGAGCTGCTCCCATAATGGCAGTACCAGCACCAGCACTGTAGGTGGGTACTGCCCACACCACAACACAGCAGGCCACGTGCACATGTCCCTGGGACCCAGATCCAGAGGACATTTGTCATCATCAGAGAAAAGTACCATATCTGGCCTTGTACCCGGTAGTGCCCTTTGAACCCCTAGCAGGCACAGTTCTTGTGTCCATGGCCAGAGACAGTGAATTGCACACCCTGCCATGTATGGTCTGTAGCTGTCCAACAAACCCCTGTATAGGGCAGCCACATGGCCGAACTGTTTGCATACATACACACACAAACACATCACCAACACAGCTAGGGCACCTCCAAACCTACACACACCACATCTGCACAGCCCAATTAATAACAAACCCCCCTAACACACACACACACACACACACACACACACACACACACACACACACACACACACACACACATGATGTCAACCAAATGGCTCAGACTAGGTGTCTGGCAAACCCACAACACACCCTGTGCATATGATGATACCTGTGCTGCCACATCTCTGTCATCCATGCCATCGATGCAGGGACAGGCTAATATGGTTCTGATGCACAGGGTAAATGTACTAAGGTGTAGCAATGTAATGCTGTGTAACATGTTTTCAGCAGGAAAGTTCAATGCTTACATGTCAAGATGCATAGCTGTCCAGCCATGATGCATTACAGCTGTTATTATTACTGACTGGTAGTGATCTCCATAATGTATTCAGTTTTTGTTGTAGGTGTCTATGTGTCAGCAGGATGTTGGTCTGTTGTTGTTTCCTGCAAGAGGTATGGCACTGTGGTGACACATTGACTGTGTCATATCCAGGGTACAGCTGAACACAAGTAACAGGTCTGCATAACAGTTACTGCATGTGCCACATGGCTGATGGGTCTGAAGGGTGTATACAGATGAGTGCATGGTGGCTGCTATCAGCAGCCCTTCTACACTGGACAATGGTAAGTGTACTGGGTGGCACATGCCACGTTTTTGTATAACACACACACACACACACACACACACACACACACACACACACACACACACACACACACACACACACACACACACAAAGAAGCTTTGGTGTTGATGCAATACACAGAGAATACTGTACACATGGATGTACTTAATTTTGCAGTGAACCCATTTTAGCCTATGTAATTCCACCAAGACAAAATAGGCAAAACATCACATCAGTAAATAATCAGTCTGTTACTTTAATGTCATTGATGACAGTACTGACAGGGTATATGTCTCCTTCCCCAATGTAGTGAAACCCCAGCATTGGTAAACATAGGTGCGCTGGTGTGGCTGGCATAGCCCTACACTTTGGAGGGTGTGGGGTGGTGTACAGCCGCACATAGTGTGAGTGACTACTTAATCTGTTAACATAAACTGTACAGTATTACAGTGACTAAGCAGGGGGATAAAAACAACAATAACCCCAATGAGGGTGGCTGTGTCCACAAAACTGACAACCAACTATATATACCAACTTTAGTATCGCTGTACAGCCATACAGTGGGGAAGAGGACATTTACACATCTACTACTAGTTTTGTTGGACTGAATTTCCACAACATGATTCCTTTGAAATGTTAGCATTTGCCAGTTAGTGCTCAGATAGATGACCTCCTGAGACATGTATTTTCTGCAAATTGAAGTAGAGCCCTTCACATACACACACACTTACTTGGCAACACTGAGAGTAGAACCCCTACCTAGGTACTTATTGCTACTAATGTGTTTGGCCTTAATTGCTCACATCATACAAATTTTAGGATGAGGTTTGTCCCGAGTCTTTTGTTAAGTGAGGAAAATCACCAGACCTTATACAGTATGGTAATGGGGATGAACTGGGTATTAATGAACAAAACATAGTATGACATTCTGTCATATACACATTGACAAACACATATTAGTCACAGACACATCTTAGAGAACTGGGTTTATCAGTGCTAACTATCTTGTCAGTGAGTCCATTACAGACAATTTGCACACAGCACATGCATCATTGTGCTGGATAGTGTACTCAGTTATCTGTATGGTTGATGGTGACAGTGGTCTTCATACAGTGGACCTTGGGACATGTACTGGGGGTGCCATGGTGTAAAGACAGTATACCCAGCACTCACACCACACACTGGTATTTTACTCACTGAAACCCATAATAATACTCTGACATATACACAATCACACATTGACCAGGACTGCAATACAACCGCTTGTCTATCTCATCAGTGCTACTACAGGGATATGCATTTATTGCACATGCCACAGGGATAGTAGGGTGATGGTTTGACATGGTTCTTCTAATGTCAGCAACATCACTATGCCGTATACTTTATGGCCAGGTGTATTGTATTTGGAGAATGCGGTCTCAGAATGCTGTATCCTACAAATATACACACTTGCACACATACGCACACTTGCCAGGACTCAGAGGATAACCCGTGCATTTTTACCCATTTGCACAACAGTGTTGTGCTGGAACTGCAAGCTCCAGGTAGCACATAGGTTGAGGAGTGCCAGGATCTGCCACATAATGCATGCACTCAAGTCACTCCACAACAAGTACAAATACGACTCTGTCGTTGTCCATGTTGGAGTGAATGACTTGATACGTACCTCCCTGGACTAAATGAAAAGTGACATGGAAGAGCTCTTAGATCATGTGGCCCAGGCAGGTATGACTCTAGCCCTGAGTAGCATCCTGCCTTCACCCAGAATGATACCACAGTATAAGGACAAAATGATTGACTTCAACAATTGGCTAAGCTTCTGGTGTCAGTCAAAGGGGATCCAGTATCTGTCTGCCTAGGAAGACATGATCGACAAACCACGATGCTTTGCCAGAGATGATCTGCACCTGTCACCCCTGGGATTCAGATTACTGGCTAAAGCTCTTGCCACCCCTATAGTGCCTTTTTTAGGCAAGGTTCAAAGGATAAAACAACCACCATAACAGATACAAGCATGCAAAATCTGAAGGTAATGCTACTCAATGCTAGAAGTCTAAACCTCAAAATGTACTCTCTCGAGACACTCCTAAAAATGGAGAACATCGATATCTATGCAGTAACTGAGACTTGGTTCAAGGCTCCAGAAAGTACCCCTGCAATACCAGGCTACAACCCTTACCACACTTTTCGGCTACAAAACCAAGACTGAAACACTAAAGGTGGAGGGGTGTCCATTTTCACCAAGGATATTCACACCTCCAGGCTAGTTGCCCAACACAATGCATCTGAAATTCTTCAGGTGCAACTAACAGTAGGTAAGACTGCAATCCAAATTGTAGCTTGCTACAGATCCCCTACCATGCACCAAGATTCTCAGTACACCTTTCTAAACATACTGGAAAATATTAAGATACAACCAAATACCCTAATACAGGGAGATTTCAACTACACTGCCATTAACTGGGAAAACTACTCAGGTGCCAACTCCTTTTCCCAACGGTTCTTGAAATTCATAAATTCCAATGCCCTGGATCAACTAATCCGTTGTCCCACCAGGGTCTTCAATATCCTAGACCTGGTCAATACCAAGATGAGAGATAGATGCACCACACCAGTGGTCACCCCCTCATTAGTCAGGTCTGACCATAAGCAAATCACCCTTGACATCCACACCCCCCCCCACCCCCAGTATGGAAACCTCTTTAAAAAAAAACTTCTCCAAAACCAACTTCATGCTACTGAAGTCAGAAGTGACAAACTTCATGACACCCATGCAGAAGGGATCTGAAAGTTCGACTGCAGAATCCTACACTAAGGCACTGTACGAACACATCCACTCGTGCATGAATCGTGCCATCCCAAATAGAGCCAATATGCTCTTCTCCAAAAAAAGGAAGCCAATCTGGTGGTCCCTTGCTATAAACAAACTATACAACAGAAGGAAGAAACTGTTGCAGAAAAGAGGAAAATCCCAGAATGCTCACCAGACTCAGTAAGAAGCTGAGATCCCTCATAAAATCCTCAAAAGCTAGTTACGAAAATAAAATTGCCAAAGATTCCAAAGACAACCACAAGGCATTCTATAGTTATGTCAAGAATATAAATGTCAATGCTCAGATCTGCTCTGAGCTACAACAGAATGCATTAAATATACTGATCCCAAGGATATTGCCAAATATCCTGGCAGATCGATTTAGTGCCAGCTTCACCCCCCTCTCACCCCCTAAAGGGCCCATCTCAATACCAAAAGATTGCCAAATTCCGGTAATCATGGCCACACAGGTAGAAACTGCACTCTCCAAAGCTAAGAATACAGCATCCATGGGACCAGATGACATCCCAGGCTGTGTACTACATGAACTACAAAATGAACTGGCACCTCACCTAAGTGTCATGTTTAATCATAGCCTCACCTAAGGCTTCATGCCCACTGAGTGGTGCACAGCTACATTTATCCCACTCCACAAGGGGGGATCCGCCTTGGATCATGGGAACTACTGTCCCATCAGTCTGACAAGCCTGATCTGCAAGGGCATGGAATGCATTATCATGGAACTTATAAGCAAAGACATTGGCAACCTTCAAACACTGGACCCCACCCAGTTTGGGTTTGTGAAGGGCCGATCTTATCTCCTGAATCTTATTGACTTCTTCAAATCAGTCTTTAGAGCTGTGGACAAGGGTAAGGCAGTCCACACAGCCTATCTGGACCTCGGCAAGGCCCTCAACACCATTCCCCACTCTGAAATCATAGATAAACTTACTAAGCTGGGCATAAATCCCTAGGTCAATCGATGTGTT
>NC_056734.1:319473443-319500943 GCF_019279795.1 Protopterus annectens
TACATATGCACCTCTTACTGCATGACATATGGACAAAGGGTGACAGACTTGGGGGACAGAGACACAAACACAGGTCCAATAGTGACATATTGCTGTGATAAACTGAGACATTTCCTGGTGTACCAGGGTTTGTTGTGACATATCTCTTCTGAGGGATTTCAAGTCAGTGACTGACATGGATGTCATTATGTACTGACTGCAATCATCAGAGTATGCTACTGCATATTTAAAGATAGGAAACATGTGAGTAACACAACACATGTAAGACTCCAAACTCTGGACAATCTGCGGATAGCCCTACAGGTGAGAGTTTCCTCAACCACGTAACACTGTCATGCCAGACTTGAAATCATGTAGAACAGCCATATTCACACAAACCCTGTTAAACCAATATTACTTCAAATGTAGAAGAGCAATACTTACATTCTGTCCCCATGTCTGGAACATACCCCTCCTGTTTGTTAGCCTGTCTCCACAGTGTATGTTGTAAGAGGTATTTCCAACTACCCACAGTGATGCTGTTTGTCAAACACCCACACGAAGACCTGCTCATAGTGAAGGAAAAGAGCCAACACCCACATGAAGTGCTTAGTTATAGGAGTGTGTTTCCATGCAATTGGCTTAAGGAATGATGCCACAGCTGTTCCACATGCAATTAGCAAGCGGGGGATGGCAATTCATGCACAGGCCATCAGCTGATCATGAACATTCCTTACAAAACTCAAGCTGCTGCCTATGCAAAACAGATGTACTTTTCCACATCCACCAGAGAGGGAGAGAGAGAGAGAGAGAGAGAGAGAGAGAGAGACAGACAGAGACAACATAAGAAACGAAGAGTGTAAGAGAGTAAGAGCCAAGCGTGTTTGTGTATGATCCATGTGTGGAAAGTGGTATCTGGGTATTATAACAGTTGCCTATATTGTTTACTAATCCATACTGTCACATAGTAATTGCACATGGCTGTACATATTTATGGCTGAGGATTGTCTACAACAACCTCTACTGTGTTTGAAAACTGTTGGCCTTGTAATGTGGACAACGGGACATTTAGATCCTCAATATAATGATGTAGTAAAACTCACACTGCAATGGATCCTGTCAGTACACATTCACCCCAACACCCACACAGGATACCGATGACACACGCATAAACACACACTTACCAGTACTGAGCTTGAAACCCCTACCTGACTATGTATTGCTATTACAGTATTATGTAGTTATTGCACGTGCCACAGAGCTTATTGGATGGATGTTGTCCCTAGGTACTTCTAAAGTGAGAAACATCATTAGCCCTTGTAAATACTGGCATTGGGTGATGTAGTGGGTGACAGATCCTAAAAATAATTTTACCCTAATCACACATTTACATTTGCCAGGGGTGAGGTTCAAACCTCTTTCTAAAAAAACTTTACAGACCATTATGTTACGCATTTACCAGATACACCACTGACCTGACTTGGTTTAGGGTTAGCAGCAGGTACCCGTAAGGAGGATGATATCTTCAGGACTGCTAAAGACAGGCTCTGAGATGTGTATTGGCTGTAAATGCAGCCAAGATCTTTGAGGTATACACATAAACACTTGCCATAGATTAGATTCAAACCCATACCTGTGTAGTTACTGCTACTACATTGTTCTACATTTATGGCATGCACCACGGAGCTTATAGGGCAACCCCTTGTCCAAAGGGGTATTTCAAAGTGACTGACAACAGGCTTGCTAAAGTAGGGCAATGGGAGGTTTAGTGACTGTGAAATGCCTCAATGACATTAATCTTTACACACACACAGAGTTTTGCCTGTTTCCATTTCTGGGATTAGAACTCTTACCTACCTAGTATTTTATATTATAGTATCACACAGTTATCGCATGCACCATGGAGCTTACAGGATTAGCCCTTGTCCAAAGGGATATTTCAAGGTGACTGACATCAGCAGGCTTGCTAAAGTAGGGCAATGGGAAGTGTAGTGACTGTGAATGGCCTCAAAGACATTACTCTCTACACACACACAGAGTTTCACATTTGCCATTTCTGGGATTAGAACTCTTACCTACCTAGTATGTTATATTATAGTATTACACAGTTATCGCATGCACCATGGAGGTTACAAGATTAGCCCTTGTCTAAAGGGGTATTTCAAGGTTACTGACATCAGCAAGCTTGCTAAAGTAGGGCAATGGGGAGTGTAGTGACTATGAATGGTCTCAAAATCATTAACCTCTACACATACACACACACAGACACACACACAGAATTTCACAGTTGCCATATCTGGAATTAGAACTCCTACCTAACATGTTACAATATAGCATTATGGAGTTATCACACGTGCTACTGAGATTATGGGGCTGATAATTGGCCAAAGGGTTATTTCAAGGTGACTGACATCAGCATGAGTGCTAACATGGGCTATGGGAAGTGCAGTGTGTGTGAATGGGCCATAAACCATTCCTCTGGAAACACACACACACAACACTCAGTCACACACAACTTTACATTTGACAGGACTGGGTATACAAATGCTAGATGAATATTGATTTGGGCTATTATGTTACACAGTTATCACAAGCACCACAGACACTATCGGGTTGAGGGCTACCAAAAGCAAATGTCTACAGTGATTGACATCAGCACATCATGTGATATTGGCCAATTGGATGTATGGTGGGTGGGACAGGCCTCAAGATGGGAATCTCTTTGTCACTGTCTGCCTCTCTCTTCTGCACATCTGTGTGTGTGTATGTTTGACCTATTAAAGTGTGATAGCCATGGATATGTGTGAGTATTCCTATCCAATGTGTGTGCAAAGCATGAATGGTGTGCAATGTGGTGTGTGTGCACAGACATCTGTGACTGACAGATATGTATAGTGCACTGTTGTTGTCAAACAAAGCTTAATTTCTCTAAGTGTTGGATCATGCCCAGGTTGACTTTCTGCATTTTGTTGTCAGACATAGGCTTCATTTCTCTAAGTGTAGGGGTATGCCATGTATGACCTTCTGTATTGAGTGTGTGAATCCATTCCAGGTAGGTTGTACTCCAGTGAAGGATTTTTTTGTTCTACACCTACAGCTAACAACATGTTTCTGCAGGATATTTGTAGATAGGTTGACAATATGGAGTCACAATGGGTGAAATATAGTGGGATACTGTAACTATTGCTGTCTGTGCTGCTTGTGTTACATGGTTGGTGTTAGCAGAGATATTCAGACATGTACTGTTTTACACTGTGATGTATTATGTCATCAACTACCAACAGATACACTTATTTGCTCCAGTTATTTCCCAGGAAATACAATATGAATGAAGCTGTGTCCAGTATTGTGGTCTTCAGCCTACATATTTTTGCACTTACACGCCATTCTGGAGGGGTAGCTCCAGACACTTGCTGATGGATCTGTGTAAATGGTCCAGCACCTTGGTACTGTGGTGGCTGAGGATCCCCATGCGTGTACATCTATTGACATAACAGAATGGCCATATCCTGCTGTGGTCATACCTCTCAGCTGTACAGATTCAACCAGATTACCCAGTGGTAGTGCTCATATATCTGGTCAGTTCCCCTTCACATTGTGGTTTACGAGCGGGTTTGTAGCCACCCATTACAGGGTTTACAGGCAGGGAAAGTATGGGCACACATCAGAGTTTCAGACTTCACGCACTCCACAACACCCATTCTTCTATACCCCCACCCTGTTATTCTATCCTTTTCCTACCATTATGCAAGTGATATCTGCAAAGTATCCCTATAGTTGTCCCTTCATCCCAGCATTATATAAGGGTTGGTCCACAGTTCATGCAATAGGACATGGTGGGCATGCTACTGGGATTTGTTGACATAGCCTTGCATTTGTGTACTGTGGACTGTGTTATATTGTTAGTTGGGACCCCATGCGATAACGTACGTTGGCAGTATGGGTGAGGTACAGGCCCTTGACAGAGGACTGTAAGGTATTTAGTAGTGATGCAGGCCATCTGTAGCAGGCCAGTGCATTCTGTCACTTCGACAGTCCCAGGCTGTGAGCCCCAGGATTCCCCTGGGGTGACAGGGTAAGTGTACAAGGTGTTAATGGCAATAGTTCCTGTCCATATTAATTCATTGGTCTGGATGCTGACAAGGTTCTGCTTATAGCTAAGGACACATTGACATAGGACACCTCTTCAGCATGCTGCATTCTGTGGGTATTCCCATAAAGAAGTGGGGGTCATACTGTACTCATTCCCAACAGCAGGGATATGACCTGTGATAAACCTGTGGATGATGGTGGGGTGAGCTGAGTGCATGTGTGATATGGAGGTTTCTTGCAGCTGACTCACAGATACACCTAGGACATTCCCTTTATGCTGCCTTGTGTGGGGGCACAGGCATTCTCTCATTACTTCATAACTGTGCCTTTTGTGCTCTGCCAGTAATTGGCCAGACTACATCAGTATTCCATAGTACACAGACAACTAATGTGCTGCTAACCTGTATGTACAATTCCAAAGGTGTGTCCAGAGTTCAGTTACATTTTATGTACTCTGTCTATTGTACTTCCACCTGTACTGTGTATATGTTTGGGCCCACGTTCATGGCATGTCCATCTTTCAGATGGTGACAGATATTGACATCTGAACAATAAGTATGGATGACTGCTGAATTGAGTCTTGCTAGGATGCGTTCTAGTTGGCACTGCAGTTGTCAGAACATGACCCTGTCATTGACAGTACTGGCCATAGGCCACCAGGACACAACCCTCCATGCCCACATGCTGACCTCTTCCACATAATGTACAACACACAACAACCTAACACACAGAGCCCTGCATATTGTACACATGCAACAATCTATCCTGTAATTTGGGCCAGCTCAGGTAATCTGTGCTCCACTGTTATTAACCGCACTTGTACATGTTACTGCATTTCTACATAAGATTGTAGCGGGGGGGGGCACACCTGACAACTGTAAACATTTGCTATGACTGTACTGGTATTTTAGGTACTCTGCTGGCTTCCATTCCATTTTGTATTCTGACCTATCATGCAGAATAAAGGCATATCAGTAGAGTACAGATCTTATGTTTTATTGACCTACATTTCAGTTTCAGACTTCCTACCCTGTAGAACTAACATACAACTGCCTGCCCTGTTGGAGTCTGTCTGTGCAGGTCTGGAGGGGGCTGTTATCCATTGCCATTAATTGGAGGATTAGCATACCCTTTCTTTATGGTCATCTACACCTTTCCTGCTGGCTGAGGCTGTTGTCGGGTATGTGAACCTCACTGACATGCATGTGTGTTCTATGGACATGCATTTGGGCCATAACATGTACTGCAGTGGGATTTGTCGCCTTGTCTAGTACTGCCTGCTTTGTTGACGCCAGTATTTGCTATGGATTCCATGCTACCCATATAGGTGTCCACTATCTTCTGCCATCCCATTCAGTCACCCAATTCCCTTGCATGCTCACATCCATACCATAGCTACAACTAGCAGAACATACTACTCCATTCAGCAATTGATAGGAAGAGTGAGTTACTTGTGGCTGTGCCAGTATTGATGATGGTGCTGGAGGGCTGACTATGTCAGATGCACATAGTACACTCCCTATACATGGTAAAGCACAGGTAGTGTCATGTTTGGCATCCTTTTTACTCTATGTGTGAGTCAAAGATAGGTGTCATTCCCTGGGTTCCTACTGTGTCAGTGTTTGTGCTATGCTTTGCCTCTTTGCCAAATCCTGGGCATACTGGGCACACCTCCTTCTGCCTACATGTGCAGGTTCAGGTTGTTCCTTCTCCGAGTCACTTTGTGCCTGTGCTGGCCTTGACAATGGTGGGGGGCTGTGTGGCCCTGCCCTGTGATGTTCCTGCTGCAGCTGTTTCCACAGGATCAGATTGTGTAGCATGACACATACAATGCAATTTGTGTACATGTAGCTGGAGAGTACTGCAAGGCTCCACCGGATATGTCCAGGCACTGTAACCATGACTTGAGCATCCCAAACAAACTCTCTGTTATGATTCTCATTTGTGTGTATGCCTCATTATGGAGTTTTTGTTTGGGTGTGTGTGCATTTCTGATGGGTGTCATCAGCCATGGCTCCAGTGCATAACCAGCATTTCCCTCTAGGTGGCCATATGGGATGTCCCCACTGGCAAATCTATGGTACAGCTGTGTCATATGCCAGATGTGGGAATCATGATAGCTTCCATGACTGCCAACACACACATTCATTATAATGCACTGGACATCTCACACAACCTGGCAGTTGATGGAGGGGAAGCTCTCACTGTTTATGTAGACCCAACCCCTGCTCGCTAGGTGGTGCTTTGATGTGTAAGTGCTTGCAGTCTATAGCACCCACTTCCTCAGGGTATTCTACTATTTTGTGGAAGAGACACATATTGCTGGTCAACGCCTCACGGGTGGTGAGGAAATATATGTGCTAATTGGCATGTGCTGACATGGCATCCAGGAAATGGTGGAGTACCCTGGATGCTGATGCCTGTGAGATCCCCATGATATCCCCAGTTGGCCTTTGGAAGGTACCTGTGGCTAGTATTCTTAAGCCTACACATACCTTGGTATCCACTGTGATGGGTTCCCCTCCGTTGGATCTGTGTGTAAGGCATGGCCAGCACAGCTTAAAAATTTGCTGTAGGATGTCCCTGTCCACCCTATAGTGCTCCACTATCTCCAGCTCATGTAGCCCCTGGAAGGTTAACCTGGATCTGTACACTCTTCTCCTTCTCCTCACTATGGGTTGGTCATCAGCATTCTCATCCTCACTGCCCTCAACCTCTTCCACTTATTGATGTGTGAGAGCGATAGCAGCCCCTATCATTTTGTTAGTTTTGCCAGGTAAAATTTCCCCATCTGTGTACACCAGTGGTGTAGAGTTTGTGGGAAAAAACAGAGTAAAAAGTATTTGCATAGTTTATAGTAGTGTGCTGGGCTGGGCTGGGCTGCTGCCTGTGTAATTGGCTGATTCTGATACATTTCACCTGCCAGCTATGCTAGTTCTCCTTGATTGCTTTCTTACTGCTGTTTTCCCTTCTCATTGCCTTCCTGTTTAAGCCCTGAGGTGCACCGCGCATACCCAGTGCTCAGATGTGAACAAAGATGCTATTTCCTATTTTGTTTTTATTTGTTTAAAACCCAGTGGGCAGTGCGCACACCCATTTAGGCAATGTAAACACTACTAGGCAACCTCAGACACACACCCTTCCTTAGCTGTGCTTAGCTAAGGACAAACATGGGCCACAGAGCTCCAATACGCTTACAGCATGCATGACACTCCCCCTTATGAGGTCATCTACCTCTTAGGCTTGTACCATGGTGTTGTTGCGCTTACACGGTTGGGTGCTAGCTAACACTGAGGGGAAATCTGTGATTCAGTATCAATCCCCTCATTTGCATAAAACTGACTGCTAATGCATGATTACAAGACTGACACTCAGTCTTCCCCCTTAGCGACCACTATTCAATGATATTGTTGTCTTCTGCATGCCATTGACTATTATGACTGAATGCTGATTTTGGTTTAAAAGCTTATTTCCAGATTTTTTTTCATTTTCGGGCTGATCCTGTTTGCGCACTGCTGCCCTACACTTAAAGGGCCAAAATCAGCCACAAATAAATAAAAGTTATTTTTTATAATTTTGCAACTATTTACCATGCCAATAGCCATCTATTTGGCCATTGGCATGCCTATTACATTGAATACATGCTTTCTTTGTCACTGTCATGCCTCCGTTTTATAATTTGCAGAAATGTATTTGGTTAGTAGCCAAATACATTTCTGCAGGTTACACTATACTTGCACTGATGCCTGCCTGCTTCCTGGATCACTAATTAATCTCATTTGCATTTTTTTCACCCGCAAATGGGGTAATTAGTATATAGGAGCTTTGCCCGTGCAGGAATAGTGTTGGACCGCTCGTGCACCTCCTGGGAGCTCATTCCTGGATCATTCGTCGGCCATATTGCGTGGAGCAGCTTTTGCACTATTCTTGCACACTGTGCAGAGCTTGCTGAATCCTGGGGAATTACTATTGCCTTATATGATTTATGTATCACCACATGCATTTATCTAATATGTTTAATGTGCACTGCTATTTGGTTTAAGAATTAATCATTGGATACAACTCATTTCCTCATTAAATAAAAAGTACAATCGAATTTCTTTCCTTATGGATTATTTTTGTTTATGCATTCATTGAAACAAAAGGTTGGAAAAACACTAAAAGCCACCTTGGAGCATTTATAACTCCATGCTTTCTGGGTACCCAAGGGCCACTAGACCACCAGCTTCAATTAGTTATCACAGTGTAGTTTTGGTCAGTTAGGGTGTGTTAAAAGGATTCTAGGAAACCATGGCTGAAGAACAAGACTGAATTTCTCCCCTTAATCATGATTTTCGTTCAGGCCATCACTGGATGAAAAGTTGTTTAAAAATGTAAAAATGCACCTCAGAGCATATGGAACCCTGGCTAAATGCAGTTGTTTCATGCATAATTAACTACAGCAGTCTTGGCTAGTTCAAATATGTTGAATGACTACAGAAAAAACTGACCAGTAAGACAAACTATGAGAAAATGGAAAGAAAAAGTAATCTGGATAGTGTAGGTAGAGCAAGATGGGGGCAATGGATGGTATGTGTGTGTGTGTGTGTGTATGTGTGTGTGGGGGTGCCATGGAGCCCTGTCTCCTAGGGCACCAGTTGACCAAAGGCGTGCCCTGCTACTGAACAGTGAGGAAAATGTTGTGAGATCAAGCATATGCAAATGACCATGTAATGACATGTATATAAAGGATTACAGTCTGATGAGTATACAGTGAGATACAAATAAATACCCTTGAAACAGGTCAAAATTCAAAGAAGCAGCATCTATATCACGTTATCGAAAGTTTACTTAATCGAATCAATAAAGGTCGAACTTTATTGATCGATTAAGTAAAACATCAAATAACGTAAAAAAAAAAAACAAATTAAAAAAATAAATAAATGGCGTAGGCAGGGGGGCAAGCCCCCTGCACCCCCTACACCCCCTACCTAAATATACCAACTCTGAGGCCGCACTACATTGAGGTAAATGGAAATCTCCCCTTACAGAGATTTCCGTTTACTTGTACGATGTTCTTCACTTTCAAAATTGTCTTGTCGACAATATCAGACTCTATATTGTCAGCTTACGACAATGTGAAGTAGACCCAAAGAAAGCAACAGGTGCTCATTAAGTTGGGTATTACTATAGTAGCAGATGTCCATGGGACTATGCAGAGGTACAAGAAGCAAAGGTGCTAGAAGCAGCAGTAATCATATAGTAGTTCTTATTGTCTTTATGCATCACTATTCTTCACCCATTAGACCTAAGCATTAGGAGGTTGCATGAATGAAACCAGTACTGACAGAATACCCCTTACAACCAACTAATAGAGCAGTAGCTGATATACCATTTTTGAGATGACAGAGCTATCATACAGGTATTGGTTGACATGTATTGGCCATTAAAAACCATAGGATGGAATGATGGGCTGCCTATGTTTGAGGATATTAAGATATGCCATGAAAACCATAGGAAGGAATGATGGGTTGCCTATGTTTGAGGACACCAAGATATATGTAGTACTTACAGAACTTCTTGCAGGAACTGCAAGGATACCAGGATACTACAATTTCCTCCTTATCACTTATGCTTCCAGTGGGAGGTGCCCATCTTCAGTGACTGAACTTTCTGTCACTATGGTGTATGTCTTCTAGCAGGTCTGCCAGTTCATGTTGGTAACATTTCTCTGACACTGCCATGTTGAACTAGTCTGACCACCAACAGTTTTGATGTCATTCATCAGTATCTCCCAGATGTGATCTTGCAGAGGCTGGTGAGCACCAACTTTTCTCAACAGGTAGAACTCAAGAGTCATGATATTATTCTCAGCTTGTCTGAGGCTGTCCAACTGCTGCTGTCTGTCCTCGCCTGAGGATATGGTGACAGCTAGGAAAAAAAGAGATATAGCTGTAGGCTGTTGACTGTTGGGGGTAAAAGACTACCAATTACAAATAGAAGGTTACCATAGGTATACTTGGCATTATAAACTCAGACCTGGATAGGAACACACTAAGTCCCCCAATATACTATGGTACAGAAAGTGGGGTTCAAAAATAATGGTACAGATAAGCGATAAGGACAGATGTGTGTATGTATATAGCTGGGTTTCCTGCCACATGAGGATATACAAGGGAAAGGACAGGCTTGACAGACTGCATGGATAGATGCCACATATAGGGTAACAGGTGACAGTGGTATAATTCACTATGATGCTAAACTTACACACAGAGTGACCCTTTATAGGTGTCCCCAAAGAATGTGTGTACAACATTTATGCTTGGGGTGTACAAGATTGTTAAGACCATAAGCCATTCTGATAAGTGAAAAGTATTCTAATAGCTACATTATAGATATTTAACCAAATGTATTATATATTGACTACATGAATGGAAAGGATAGAGACAACTTAAGTTAGATTACTCTATTTACCTATACCCCTTTCAAGGCAAGGACTCACATGTACAGTGTCCTTAATTAGTACATCTTACCACATCATAGATCTCAACTTCTGTGTTAAAGAACTCTTGTAAAATCTAAGAATATTGGTGAGACAAAGGCCCAAAATCAGGATTGATATTTTAAATATTACCCTAGTTCACATAAAATTTAATAGAACAAACTTTACATTTACAAACAATAGGAAGTATGAAACATTGTCTGGCAGTATTGCCTGAATGTAATCCTCAGTAATTTATCAGACAACTAAAGAATCCCATGAGGGACAGGTCAAAAATATGAGGCAGAATCATGAACATTCTGTAAAATCAGGAAGAGAGGAGAGGTATCTACTGCCGTATTGTAGGGGTCTGTAGGGGTCTGCATATCAGATCAGGGATATTTTTTTGGTTATGGTGCTGTAGGGCTATGCATATTAGATCAGGTCTGTACTGGTTGTGATGGTGTTTTATGGCACTATGTATCAGATCAGGGCTGTACTGGTGGTGATGGTGCTGTAGGGCCTTGTATTACCAGATCTGGTCTGTACTGGTTGTGATGGTATTGTAGGGCCCTATGTATCAGATCAGGACTGTACTGGTGGTGATGGTACTGTAGGACACTGTGTACACTTCAGAATTCATATTTCCAGTATGAATCACAGAAAAACACCTTGTTTTCCATGATATATGTGGTAATTTGTGTCAATGCTAAATTCCCATGAAGACTGCCTGTCTGGTTTGATAAACAGAGCAAGATTGTGGTATTTTTCCTATGCAGCCAGTTCAGATGGTACCTGCTGTGAGCATGTTTCAGTCACTTTTGGAAGACTGATACTGGTTTGACTTATACAAGCTTTTGAGTGAGACTACTGGCATTCCCAGGACCAGTGAGCAATGCAAGTACCAGACCCTCCAATGATCTCTGGCAGTGGAAAACAGAGGTTAGACAGGAATATCTCAAATGGTATAATGTTTGGCATTAATTCTGTATTTCGAACTATTATTGAAAACTTTTTTTTCAGCCATTCAGAACAGTGATCCTGATAAAGTTTATTTCCTATAACAGATAGGACATATCAGATGTGTTACTGCAGGGGTTTGTATCTTTGCTGGCTCTGCTGTTTGTCTACACGTAATGGCAGTTCAGTGTAGTGTTTAATACATAGTTGTTCATTGTTGGTACTATGTCAGGCTTCTGCTGTTTTGTACATACATGTGAGACTATGGGTTAGTTATGAGGCAGGTGAAACATTTCCAAGCTTTTGTTACCTTAGACGTTCATTGTATGCTATTGCTTGGATGTAAGGCTGTGGATAAATTTCAGGCTTCTGCTATTGGGAATGTACATATGGGAAGATAGTTTTTTATTGCTGTTTGTAGCTCACACATGTGCATAATATCTGTTTTGTCATTTTGTCTTTCTGCACAAGCAGCATAAGACACTAACTGCATTTGCTGCCACAGGAAATAACTGAAAATGCTGGCGCACTGTGAATTTATCTTTGTATTGCTTGTTCAATTCTATTATAGTAATTATACTGCGGTGGTGGTGCTGTGGTAGCGTTGTCGCCTCACAGTTAGACGTTGCCCGTTTGATTCTCAGTTAGAGCGTCTTCTGTGTAGCGACATGCGTGAATGGGCATTCCTTCGTTGAAGGTTGTGCGTTAGGCCCGACAAGCCAGTACGTAAAAATCTACTGCCAATCATTAGCAGACCGGAGTTCCGCTGTGGCGACCCCTAACCGGGAAAAGCTGAAAGACACAAACAAAAAACATTTGTAGAACTTCTTCACTCGCATCCCCCTTTCCTCTATGTCTCCCTGCTGCAGGTCATGATGACATCAGACAGCTACAGGGACATCAGCTGCTGCTGGATGCTGACCCTGTGTATTTGGTGACAGGTTTGAGAGTTCCTTGCTGATGAACTTGACCTTTCTATGTTGCTAGCCTGCATTACTTAACTGTTGTTTCCCAACTGTTAATGTAGGAAGAAATGCAGACATGATTCACAATGCAGTAGTACACCATATAGCTTATACTATGCACTGCATGGAGAATATAGTAGATGCACATGACCTGAAGGTTCCTGCAATTAGGCCATCTGGGTAGAATATGGCCTTTGTCACTGGTTACCCAGGTCAGTTTTAACCATCTGAAGGGGCATGTTGTCATTCTTCTGGGTCAGCTGGCTGACAGCATACTGCCCATACCCCACCATATACACAGTCAGATGTAACCCATTCAACTGTGCCATAACCCACAATATGTCTGTTGTCCACTCCTTCATTCGGTCACTATTAGTGCAGCCTCTGTTCGACTCTGTCTGGTCCATATTTCTCACTCTAATGTATGTACATCCAACACCATTTGTCTATATTACTTTGAGTTTGTTCACAATACCTATACTTCATTACCATTCCCCCATGATTACCTACTGTACTTTACATTTTGTATATATAATATATACATATGCGCATATATCCATAAGCTTTACAGCAAGTTTGAAGTGATGACAAGCCATTACTTCCTTCCCCAAAGTCTCTGTTCATATCTAACATGGATGAGGTTTTATGCCACTGCTAGTTAATATTTTTTATGCTATGTGGCATCACTGTGATAATGATTTTATGGTACAGATTGCAGGTATGTCCACTGTTCTGTGCTCAGCTGACAAATATCCCACAATGGAAGCTGCAGATGTTTCAAACATACAAAACATGGCATCATGAATTTGGCAAATAATGCATGGTCAAAACAAAGGACATGCTGCTCAACAATAGAGTATTGTTTGCCAATAGATATTTTCTTAACAACTCAAAGCTTTTCCTATTTTGGGACAACTTGAGGCTTCAGTCCATACTTTCTTAGGGAGTCATTGTAGAAGCATTTTCCAAGTTCTGTAGGGATTTAAGATACACCTAGTAAAGGCAGGAAAAAGCTAATGAGTGGAGCTTAATATAGAACCATAGGAGGTTACTAGGGTAATGGCCCTGGTGCCCTTACAAGCCTAGCCAAGAGTTTATCCTCAAAAATAAACCTCAATCAGTACCTGTCACCCCTGTCATTGAGGGATACAGGTGGAACCCCGAGGATGAATTTTTGTTTTTTCATCCACTCGTCAAGGTTGCACTTGAAGAGGGTCAGTGAGGTGCTCTGTTTGATATGAATGGGAAGTCTATTCCAGAGATGGGCCATCCTCTGGGAGACAAACCTATTTCTCCAGCAGGTTTTGTTAATGTCACATACTAGTTTTAGGTCTTTTGAGTGGGTAATGCATGAGGAGTTAGACATATTGTAATGGAGCATCTGTAGTAGGGCAGAGTCTGAGATTGCCTTGTAGGCAAGACACAGATCACTCCTGAGCAATCTGTATGACACCGAGTAGAGTGATAGTGATTTAAGCCTGTCTGCATAGGACAGGTGTTGGAGACCATGGATTCTGTTTGTGAGGTATTTCAGTGGCCTTTCCAGTTGGTGCAAATGTTTGGCGAAGTGCATCCCAAATGGGGCATTATACTCAGTTATTGGTCTAATGAGGGAGGAGTATAGAGAGGCAATAACCTCCTTTTTTCTGGATGCAATCCCTTTACTTATGAGATGCACCAAGTAAAAGGCTTTTCTGACCACTGCCGCTACATGATGGTCGAATGTGAGGTTGTTATCAACCTGAGTGCTCAAGTCTTTCACCACAGACTGTGTGCTTAGGGGGGTTGCCATTAACGTGTTAATCAGTAGGGGGTCATGTTTTTGCCTAATGGTATAATGATACATTTTTTTGCATTTAGCTTGAGGTCATGACTTTGGCACCAGTCATTAGTTTCTGTGAGCTCCTTTTATAGTATGTTAACATCATTTTGGGAATCAATGACAGCACCTAACCTGCAGTCATCGGCAAACTTGGTCAGCCACAGACCTTTTGCCTTTGCCTATACCTATGAGAAATAGATGCCGAATAGTATGAATGTAAGTAATGTAATGTAATGTAATGTAAGTAAGAATGAGGAACTCCACTAGTGACAGGTCTGCTATCGAAGGTGGAGTTGTCTATTTTGACTTTGAGGGTCCCGTCAGTGAGCCAGTTGGCCACCCACCTGATGAAATAGGGATTTACCCCAAGTTGTGTTAGCTTTTTGATGATGCCCAAGTGGGGGATTGTGTCAAAGGCCTTGGACAAGTCAAGGTAAGCTGTATGTACTGACTTTCCCTCACCCCAGGTTCAGTAGGAAAGATCTGCCCTTGACAAGTCTGAACTGGGTGGGATCATCTGCTTGGAGATTGCCTATGTCCTTGTTAATGAGATTCATAATAATATGATCCATGGCTTTATAGATCAGACTTGTTAAGCTAATGGGGCAATAGTTTACAGGGTCAGTAGTGGCACCACCTTTGTGCAAGGGGATGACAATGATGGTTCTCCACTCTGCTGGAATGAAGCCAGTACATAGGCTGTGGTTGAAAAGGGTGCTCAATGGCAACGCCAGTTCTTGCTGGAGATGGTGCAGAATACATCCTGGGATACTATCAGGTCCCATGGAAGCTGTGTTTTCTGCCTTGGATAGGGCCTGCAACACTTGATCTATGGAAATGTGAGGTGTGGACAAGTATCTGGGATGTTGAAAGGGCCTTTGAGGGGACAGAGGGGTGAAATTTGCACTGAACCTATCTGCTAGCAGGTTGGCTAAGTCAACAAGATCAGTGTAAGCGATACTGTTAAGTACTAATTTGGAACAAACCTGGGCTTTGCCATGGAGGTTCCTGCTGTAACTGAAGAAGGCTTTATGGTTTCCCTTTGTTATGGAGGCCAGTTTTGATTCAAAATTGGCATTGGAGGTTTTCACTAGTGATATCATTTGCTTGTTGAGGCTAAGGAAGGAGTTTTTCAAATTTGGAATTTGTTCCCCTTTAACCTTGGACAAGAGTTTCTTACTTTTGTTATAAAGCCTGTTGATAGAAGATGTACACCAAACAGGTTTGTGTTTCCTTGAGGAGCAGGTTTTAGTTCTATTGGGTGTTCAGTTGTACAGGTGCTTGTAAACTGCATTAGCATACTGTTCAGCATAGCTGTCTGCATCCTCTGGAGGGGGCGGTGGTGTGAAGCTACAGATACCCTCCCTTAGGAGGTTGTAGTCAGCTTTTGAGAAGTTTTTAGCTTGATTTTGGTTGGGGGGTTGGATGGGATAGAAACTCCACAGATCCAGTTTTGGCATCCTGCAGACTACAAGAGCAACAGAAAGGAGAAAGAGAGACTTTAAATATCTCCATTTTGCTTTTTCTTGGTTATACTGTGTTTTGCACTTCATTTAAGTCATTTTTCATTTTATTGCATTTATTTTAACTGTATCTTGGCTTCACACTCAAGTGTGCTTGCCTGAACTGTATTTTAAAATATATTTTCTTACTGTTTTAAGTGGTTTTATGCTAAAAATAAAAAAAAATAGTTCTATCTTGTTTGCTGTTTTCCCGCCTTTCCTGTTATTAGAGTAGCACAGATACAGATTTTGCTGTATACAGGACTGTATTGTAATTTCTGAGTTTCCCAGACCTTTCTGTGTTAGAGGGTAGCCTTTCAGCTTATCAGTGGGAGTGGTAGGCACTAGGTAGCCTATCTACCACAAGATGAGTGGTTTCTAGCTCTGAAATTGTAGCTTATTGGCTGTTTGGGCAGCTTTTCTATCCCTTTCAACTCTCTGCTTTAAAAAAAACCTGTTTGCGTGGGTTTGAGTGACGCTGTACATTGCTAAGCTATGGTAAGTTATTAGCAGTGCCAGAAAGTCTGCTCTTTAGTTTTTCCCTTAGATTTTGCTAGTTCTCTTCTTCTAGCACTTTAAATAGCTTATTCGGTTAGCACTTTGTCAGGCTTCTTGTAGCAATTATTGTAGCACACTTAACTATCTTATTCAGCTAGCACTTTGTCAGGCTTCCTGTAGCAATTATTGTAGTACACTTATGTGCTACCAGCACTAAACATCCTATAAGGAAACAGCTCCAGTACTTGTTAATAATGCCTAACCCTCCAGACATGTCTAAAGCTCAGTTCCCTGTGCTTTCTCCTGTTAACTTGGTGAACTTAGGCATTTTGAGGCGGTGTAGCAACTGCCTCATGTACACAGACAACCCTCTCCTTTTACCTCCCAACACTCAGACTTGCAAGAGATGCACCTATATATCCAAATTGGAAGCTATGCACTCTCCAGCCAAGACTGGAATAGCTGGTCAAGAGGAGGTGGTAACACCTGCACCACACAACATAGAACACATAACCCACCAAAACACTCACCATCACAGCTCTCACATAAAATACAAACCACGCACCCACCTTTGCAGGGGCTCTCAATAGAAACCTACCCAAACAGCAGAGACCTCCAAGGCAGAAACACACTCGACCACCACAACACAGCACAAATCACAAGACATATAGCTCACCTACACAGTGTGCCCCTCAACCTAAGCCCTTAAGGCAAAACAGCTTACCCAATACACTAATCATAGGTGACTCAATAGTGAGCCACACTGATGTCTCACTCACTAGACTCAATAAGGAGAAGATAGCAGTCTGCTGTCTGTCAGGTGCCAGGATCTGACAAATAACACACACACTCAGGTCAATCCACAACAAGTACAAATATTACTCTGTCATTGTCCATGTGGGTGTTAATGATCTGAGATGTACCTTCCTGGACTACATTAATACAGACATGGAGGAGCTCTTGGATTATGTGGCTCAGGCAGGTATGACCCTAGCCCTGAGCAGCATCTTACCATCGCCCAAAATGATAACGCAATACAAGCAGAAAATGATTGACTTTAATAATTGGCTAAGTTTCTGGTGTCATTCTAAGGGGATTCAGTATCTGTCTGCTTGAGAAGACATGATTGACAGACATCGATGCTTTGCCAAAGATGGCCTACATCTGTTATTCCTGGATTTCCAGATACTGGCTAAGGCACTTGCCACTTCTATAGTGCCTGTTTTAGGTGTTGTTCCAAAGACCAAAGTACCACCATAACAGCTATAAATAAATGCAATCTGAGGGTCATTCTGCTCAATGCTAGGAATCTAAATCTCAAGATGCACTCACTTGAAGCACTCCTCAAAATGGAGAACATCGACATCTGTGCTGTAATGGAGACCTGGTTTAAAGCAGCAGAAAGCACCCCTGTGCTACCAAGCTATAACTCTTTCCACACCTTTAGGCCCCATAACATGGACCAAAGTTCAAAAGGCAGTGGTGTCTCCATATTCATGAAAGATATGCACACCTCCAGACCAGTAGCCCAGCATAACGCATCAGAGATACTTCAGATACAACTTACATTGGGTAAGACAGCAATTTGGGTCATAGCCTGCTATAGGTCCCCAACCATGTCCCAAGACTCTCACTCCACATTCCTAAGCACCCTGGAAAATATTAGGGTCCAATCCAACACCCTTATATTAGGTGGCTTCAACTACTTCTCCATTAACTGGGAAAACTACTCATGCATGAATACATTTGCCCAAGGTTTCCTGGAATTCATTAATTCCAATGCCCATGGACCAGCTCATTCTTAACCCCACTAGAGGAAGCAAATCCTTGACCTTGTTATTACTAACATGGGCGACCATTGCTCTACACCAATAGTCAAATCCTCCCTGGTTAGATCTGACTACAAACCAATCACCATGGAAATCAATATCTCGCTCACACCTCCCGCAAAAGTAATCACCATGAAAATCTTCTCCAAAGAAGACTTGGGGCTCCTAAAAACAGAGGTGTCCAACTTCACGGCACCCATGCCAATGGTAAATAGATGTATGACTGCAGAATCTTACACCAATTCACTGTACGAAGACATACATAGATGTGTGGAACTAGCCATACCCAACAGAATCAAGATGTTCTCCTCCAAAAAAAAGGAAGCCAATCTGGTTGTCCTCCACCATTAATAACTCTACAACAGAAGGAAGAAACTGTTGCAGAAAAAGATGAATTTCCAAGTCCAGAAAACCTCCCTTATTAGACTCAACAAAAAGTTGAGGTCCCTCATCAAAACCTCTAAAGCCAGCTACAAAGGCAAAATTGCGACAGACACTAAAAACAACCACAAAGCCTTCTATAGTTATATAAAAAATCTCCACAATACCCAAATTTGCTCTGAGGTACTGCACAATGGTACCTCCTATATGGAGCCAACAGACATTACCAGTATACTGGCCGATAGATTCAGTGCCAATTTTACCCCCCCAAAAGACCAATCACAATAATGGAGGAATGCCAGGCACCCAGCATTATAATGCATCATATGTTAAAACTGCCTTGTCCAAGGCCAAGAATACAACTTCCATGGGACACAACAATATCCCTGCCTGTGTTCTAAATAAACTACAAAGTGAACTGGCACCACATCTATGTGCCCTCTTCAGTCACAGTTTCACTTCAGGCTTTGTCCATAATGGATGGCACACTGATACAGTCATCCCTCTACACAAATGAGGGGTGACTACAGACCCAGGAAACTACCACCCCATTAGCTTGATGAGTCTGATATGTAAGGCTATGGAGTGCATCATCATAGACCTAATTAACAAGGATATAGGAAATCTTCAAACTCTGGATTCCATGCAGTTTGGTTTTGTAAAAGGTAGATCATGCCTACTCATCCTGGTTGACTTCTTTGAGACAGTCACCATGGCTGCGGATGAGGGCAAGGCAGTCCATACAGCATACCTCAATCTGGCCAAGACCTTTGATACCATTCCCCATTCAGGTATTACTGATAGTCTCACCAAACCAGGCATCAACCCTTATATCACTAGGTGTGCAGCAAACTGGCTCACAGATAGAACTCACAGTGTAAAAATTGCGGACTCCAAGTCAGATTGCCGACCAGTCACAAGTGGAGTCCCACAGTGATCAGTCTTGGGACCTCTCCTGTTTGGCATCTACTTCTCAGAAGTCCAGGCCAGCACAGAAGGACTATGGCTGACCAAGTTTGCAGACAACTGTATGCTGGGAGCCATTATTAACCCCCCAAGTGATGTACACATCCTATAGAAAGGCCTCACTGAGACCAATGACTAGTGTCTAAACCATGGTCTTAAGCTTAATGCCAAAAAATGCGTCACCATCCCCTTTGGGAAAAACCCAGTCCCTACAAATTACCACATCGATGGGAGCCCACTGAACACTGAAAGCGTAATAAGACATCTGAGGACACAGGTTGACAGCAACCTCTCCTTTGACCACCACACTGTCACGGTGATCAGGAAGTCCTTCTATATGGCACATCTCATTACCAAGGGTTTTGCATCCAGGAATATAGAGGTCATCATCTCAGTCTACTCCGCCCCAATTAGATCAATCATCAAGTATAATGACCCATTTAGCATGCACCTCATTAGACACCTGCAACAGCTGGAAAGGCCACAAAAGTACCTCACGAAGAGGATCCTGGGCCTTAAACACATGTCCTATATGGACAGACTAAAAAAACTCCAGCTATTTTCTGTCTCATATTCTCAACTAAGAGGTGATCTCTGCTTGATTTACAGGGCCATGTCTAACCCTGCTGTGTTAGAAATGCTACATCTAAAGAAATCCCAATCCCTCCACACCACATGCTCCAGAGACCTCAACCTCATTACCATAACCAACAGAACATGCTGGAGGGACAGGTTTATTACCCAGAGACTGCCTATACTGTGGAATAGACTCCCATACATGTCAAGCAGAGTATCACTGAGCCTCTTCAAGAGAAATTTTGATGAATGGATGGGAAATAGGAAGATCGCTCCAGGGATCACTTCAGTAGCGCTACATGATAGAGGCTCTGGGAACTAACTTCGGGTGGCAAGATGCAAGGGCACTTCTATGGGCTATGCTTGTAAAGGCTCCAGGGCCATTAGCCTAGTACACACCTATGAAACTATGAGACAGTCCCATGATTTGATCTAACCAGGGAAGGACATACTATGGGAGTGATGCAGTGGTCACTCATATTGGTGACAACCAAGTCCAGAATGTTATCTCCCCTTGTGGGGGATGAGACAAGCTGGTCTAGTGCATTAGAATTTGTGAGGACGAGGAATCCTTGAAACAGTGTGCTAGTGCAAGAATAGTTCAACCAGTCTATGGTGGAGTAGTTGAAGTCACCAAGGATCAGGGTGTTAGGGGGTACCTTGATGGAGTCTAGTAGATCCAGGCAAGAGGAGTGGTAGTCCTGAGTCATGGAGGGGGGTCTGTAGGTAGCTATACCTTGGATGGGTGTCTTGCCAGCTGTTAGTTGTACCTGGAGTAGTTCCAGTGTGTCATGGTGGCAAACCAGTCTGGAGATGTGCCTGTCCTTGATGAAGATAGAGACTCCACCACCTTTAGTCTTCCTGACCTCATTTTGGGGTCAGGATGTGTGGAATGAGGTATAGCCTGGTATGGCAGGGGTGCTCTCCACAGCCTTGAACCAAGTTTCCTTGACCGCACATACATCAGCATCTTCCAGTGAAGGAGGGCTTCCAGTGCATCCCTTTTCAGGTTTAGGCTCCTAGCGTTAAGCAGCATGACCTTCAATTTGCTTTTAGAATTACTAGCTTACCTGTATCATGCAGGATGCATTAGTTGAACATTTGGTGTAAAATTGTGTGCAGACACATTAGGAGGTTATTCTACGTGATTTAGTTGCTTAACAAATTGAACCCTTGAAGTTACAGAACCTGAAGCTGAGCCAACACTAGTGCATGTTGAAGGGGTGGCTATTTGTGCAATGATTGGCTGCTGCTGACAGAGCATGTGTGCAGTATAAGCACTGATTTATGAAGCCACGAGGATCTTTCACCTTCATCAATAAATACTGATACTGCATGTGTAGTTATGACTGAAGTGCTCAGTGTTTGGTAATAATTGTATCTAGCTATTTATTACAGTTGGCAGACACAGCTTGTTACATTTAAAGAGTGCAGAAGAACGTTTCCCTGTGTGAAGACCATTTTTTGTGGAGTAGGTCAGAAAATTGTAATAACTCAAACATTTGAGCATTAACTTTATCCAGAGCTAACAGAATAAAAAATCAACAGAGGCATTACTTGGTTTTCTGCTAGCTAAACAGCAGCTCCTCGCTACACATATTTAGTGTCAGTTTCATTAAGGGTAGAGTCGAGTTAGACAAAGTTATTATGTATGACACATTAAAGACCTTGCAGTTTAAGGATGTAAATTCTGTTTAATAAAGCCACGCAACATGAAACTGAATTTCTTTATTCTGCAGTACAAAATATTTCCTGTGACAGGTAAAGCACCTTCAGTGGCAGTTTAGACAATGTCTTCTGATGAGTGCTAAAGTCACACATCATGAAATGGACTTCCTTCATCACACAATACATGATATTTATTGTATTACAGAAAGAAGACAGCTATGTAGTTTAGCTGTACATTTTTTTTCTGTTTTAAGTATGGCTTGCATGCCTTTCAATGGGAGGCAGTATCTACTGAACAGGCCTTTATAAAGCTCCCATGAGCTTTTATGACAAGTCTGTTTTGAAATTGTTTTTCTTCTCTTGTTCTGAGGGATTTTAACCTTTTGAAACAGTTTCAGCTAATTCTGCTTTATTATTTCAGCAATGTGGTGTGGATTATCATCATATATGCTACTTTTATAGATTAATTTTGTGTTTCAGATGAGTAGTTTATTCTTGCTTAGTTTACTTACTTAAAATAATGTCATTTTTTCTAGTAATGCAATTTTCTGATTGACTAGTTGCAGATGTGATTTTCTTGCTTTATTAACTTACTTTAATAGGTCTTTATTCTGCTTAATCTTAGTGATGAATTTTGAAAGAAGATGATGAACATAAGGCAGTGTCAAACAAAATCTCCTTTATAATAAATATATCACACCCTTTTATCAGATACGTTGTTTGTATATCAATATATTAGCAGAACCGGATCCAGTACTAGGTGACCAAGGCAGTTGCCTAAGGCCCACTGTCTGGGAGGGGGCCTCCACTGGCTGAGAGAGGGCCCAGTGGCTGGGGATTCATTTTTTTTAATTCAAAACAAAAATGCATATTTATTAACAGTGTTCTTCTTTAAGAAGCTATGAATTAACCTACAGTACACTGCAGTGCCCTTTGCATCTGTTTGCACACATGGTTTACAATCAAAAGACTAAAAGTCAGTTTAACATCTGGCTCCTGTTCGAACATGGTAGAAGCGAAAGTTGGAATGTTGACAGTCAAGTGAAGGGCAGTTAAGAAGATCATCAACAAGGCAGAGAAATGTAGCATGTCTGTCAACAGCAACTGTCGACATTAACATCAAAACCAGACTGTCAATGTTATGGGTTGATTATCTGACCTTATTAATATTCATTAGGTTGATGAAATGCATCGAGAACATCATCATTCATGGCTGTGAATTACACAGTTTTGATAGTAAGCCTGCACACACACTTACTGTGTATGTGTGATCCGTTTACTCCTTCAGCTTCCACATGTGTGGAATTTGAATACAAAAAGACATAGGAAGTCTGTGTGTGTGTGTGTGTGTGCGTGTGTGTGTGTGTGTGTGTGTGTGTGTGTGTGTGTGTGTGTGTGTGTGTGTGTGTGTGTGTATGTAAAAAGTAGATAGGTAGGCGTGTCGGTAAGCATGTGTGGAAATCAAATTCAAGAAGACGTTTGGACTGCTACCCTGGGATGGAAAATTAAGAGACAGGTGTATGTGTATAACAGATATGTAGGTAGGGGTGTCTGTGTGTGTGTGTGTGTGTGTGTGTGTGTGTGTGTGTGTGTGTGTGTGTGTGTGTGTGTGTGTGTGTGTGTGTGTGTATGTGTGTATGTAAAAAGTAGATAGGTAGGTGTGTCGGTAAGCATGTGTGGAATTCAAATTCAAGAAGACGCTTGGACTGCTACCCTGGGATGGAAAATTAAGAGACAGGTGTATGTGTATAACAGATATGTAGGTAGGGGTGTGTGTGTGTGTGTGTGTGTGTGTGTGTGTGTGTGTGTGTGTGTGTGTGTGTGTGTGTGAAATGCCCTAATGAGGTATAGCAGGTGGCTAGTTATTTGTTCAGGCTCAAACCCTGTAACTTAGTTACAGGAAGCAATAGCCTGAATCCTCTACCCCAACAACCAAGCTGCATTTTTCAAGGAATTGAGATTCAAGTACATTTTTAAGGAATTGCGTTTCAGGTGCATTTTTCACTGAATTGAGTTTCAAGTACATTTTCAAGGAACTGTGAGCTTCAAGGGAAAAAAGTTTAATGCAGCTCATGCTAAGTTTGTTTACAATGTGCAACTGTTGTGTTTAGAAAATGGTATCACTTTTGTGCTACAGAATTGCAAAGCATTGTTTGCATAACAGGTAAAACACTTGCTCTTGATGCAGAAGGCTGCGGGTTCTACTCCACATCATGTAGCTGGATTGCTGATACTGTATTATAATTTAAGTGCGGTGGGATGCTGCAGTCCTGAGCATGTCCTCTTTTGGATGAGATGCCTAGTACATATGAATCTGTTATAAGTTTGTTATCCATTCCCTATTGCAATATTACCAGCTTATTTTTTAATGTAACATAGGCAGTTTATTTTTCAAGGGTAGCAAGCCCTGAATTTGTAGATAAAACAATGAAATATAAATTTGTTTGCTAGCAGCAATCTCTTCTCTGGTAACTTTTACTTCTGGGAATATTCTGCATAGTGACTGATATGGGTGGATTGCAATCATAGAAGTTCAATTGGCCTTTTATGGTTGAAATGTTCTGAACTGGGCAGTTTTGTCATTATTGGTTCATAACCCCCCCCCCCTAAATATCTATCCCAGCAGAGTGCTGCCCCCCTGACATCTCAGATGCTGAGGTAAGAGCCGCCCTCTCCAAAGCAAAAAACACAGCATCAATGGGACCAGATGGTGTCCCGGGCTGCATCCTACATGAACTCCAAGAAGAGCTAAACCCAAACATAAAACTACTGTTACTGTTCAATCTCAGCCTTACTACAGGATATGTGCCCAAAGAGTGGCGTACAGCAACAGTGGTCCCTCTCCATAAAGGTGGTGCCTCAACGGATCCTGGAAACTATCGCCCTATAAGCCTGACTAGCTTGGTCTGCAAAGCTATGGAAAGGATCATCATGGACCTCATAAATAAAGATATTGGGGACCTACAAACACTGGATCCTACCCAGTTCAGCTTTGTTAAGGGCAGGTCCTGCCTCTTAAACCTGGATGATTTCTTTGAAACAGTCACCAAGGCCATTGACGAGGGGAAGGTGGTCCACACAGCCTACCTGGACCTCGAAAAAGCCTTCGATACAATACCCCACTCGGGCATTATAGATAAGCTCACCAGCTTAAATATAAACCCCTATGTCACTAGATGGATTGCAAATTGGCTCAAGGACAGAACCCACATGGTAAGAATTGCTGGAGCCATGTCAGACTCCAAACCAGTTACAAATGGTGTTCCACAAGGCTCAGTCCTGGGATTTCTCTTGTTCAGTATATATTTCTCGGAGGTACAGGCCAACACGGAAGGACTGTGGCTGACCAAGTTCGCAGATGACTGCAAACTGGGTGCCATAATCAACTCTCCAGCCGACACAAGCATCCTCCAAAAGGGCCTCATAGAAACAGACAACTGGTGCCAGAGCCATGGCCTCAAACTAAATGCCAAAAAGTGTATAGTCATCCCCTTTGGCAAAAACAAAGTGCCCACAAATTACCCCATAGGTGGTAATCCATTAAGTACAGAAGACGTAATTAGGGACCTGGGGACCCAAGTTGATAGCAATCTCTCATTTGACAACCACGTGGCCAAAGTGGTAAGAAAAACATTTTATATAGCCCACCTAATCATGAAGGGATTCACATCTAGATCAGGGGACATCATTGTACCTCTTTACTCATCCCTCATCAGGCCCATAATTGAGTACAATGCCCCTTTTGGGATGTACCTTACCAGACACCTGCAGCAACTGGAAAGACCCCAAAAGTACCTCACCAAGAGGATTAAAGGGCTCAAACAGATGCCATATGCTGCCCGGTTAAAGAAACTCCAGCTCTACTCAGTGGCATACCGCCTGTTCAGAGGCGATCTGTGCCTGACGTAAAAAGCCATGTCCAACCCAGAATTAATGGACATGCTGCACCTCAGAAAATCCAAATCCCATCGAGCTACATGCTCGAGAGACTTGAACCTCAGCACTGAAATAAATAGGACATGCTGGAGGGACAGATTCATAACCCAGAGGCTCCCTTCACTCTGGAATAAAATCCCAGTCCAGGTTAGGCAGAGTCCCTCATTGACTCTCTTCAAGAGGAATCTTGATGAGTGGATGGGAGATCATAGGTTTACCCCGGGTATCACTTCTGTGTCACAGTTAGACAGAGGCACAGTATACTAACCTCGAAAAAGGGCATAGCAAAATAAATTTAAAATGGGTGGCGAAAGCCAAACACATTCTGGCTAGGCTTATAAATGCCCTAGGACAGATAGCCTAGTATGAACCTATGAACCTATGAACCTATATGCTTTGTTTCATTGCTTACTGGAAAAATCTTACTGGAAAAATGTCAAAACTATAAATTTAAAACACGCTGTAACAAGGGGTGCCATATTATACAAGGAATATAATTTAATACAATCAGAAAGGTGAACCAAAAATGTCTTTCATGTTTTCATGATCCTAAAATGTGTAAGGGGCCTATGATTTGAAAAGAGCCCAAAGCTAAACTTTATCCACCACTGGCCAGATGCATTTTCTTTGAATGTGGGTTTCAATATCATTTCAAAGAATGTGAGTTTCAAGGACAGAGAAGTTTTAATGCTATGTCTGTTTTCATTGTGAAACTGAGTTGCTTTGTTTATCAAATGTCTATCACTGTTTATGCTATAAAATTTTAAATTTAAGTTTTAAATTTAATCCAAATATCCATAATCACTGTATAAATAAAATCAAAAACAGTATGCACACTGAGAGAGTTGAACAGTATATATGGTAACTGGGGATAAATAGCCTAGTAATGGGATGCTGTAATGTCTGGGGGGCCCAATCCATTACCCTGCCGAGAGACCCATTTGACCATGATCTGGCTCTGTCTATCAGTCTTGTTTACAGACAGACACACACACACACACACACACACACACACACACACACACACACACACACACAGATGCATGTATGTGTATATGTGTTTTTGTGCGTGTGTGTGTGTGTGTGTGTGTGTGAGTGCGCGCACATGTGTGAGCATGTGTTACTGTATATGTCAGAGTGTGTATTTATTTTTATTTGTTTTATTTATTTGTAGAATTATGAATGTATTTATATTTACCTTCACCTTGGGTACCAATAGGGAATAAAACAAAAATAGATGCAAATTCCAAAGGCTATATAAATAACGGGATCCGGACACATGCTCGACTAGCATATGTCCGAATCACAAAACATCGAACACACATACATGAAAACCTTAATTAACAAGCTTGCCGTCATGTGTGCCTGTTTCGTAGATCAGACTATAGTGCGGGTAAGGGAAAATTCCGTTGTCCTCACTGTAGTGCAATCTCGAATTGAGAATAGTAAAGTAGGGGGGTGAAATGTAGATTTTTTTTTTTTGAACTACACATACACGGAAGCACTTTTTGATGTTAATCGCTTTTGTGTATGTGTTCAATGTTTTGTGATTCGGACATATGCTAGTCGAGCATATGTCCTAGACCCATCAATAACATATATAAAGATTGATTGCATAATCCAAAGACATATGTAACAAACAAGGCAGATCTATTTCTACACAGACTGTAACAGACAAAAACACAATAAGCAAAAAAAAAAAAAAAAAAAAACTGATTACATAAATGGTTCTAAGATATGCCAACTTCATGATATCTGATGCTTTAAAAGAATGAAAAAAAATGCTGAAAACCAGGAGAGCAAATAAATCCTTTTTCCTTATTTATTTATTTTTTTTCAGAAGAGCAGACCCCATCCCTGGACCTC
>NC_056734.1:319505943-319513443 GCF_019279795.1 Protopterus annectens
ATTAGTCAGCACTGGTATAACCTCCTCAGGTATAAGCAATATAATTCTATAACTGGACTTTTAATGTACATAAACTAGTAAGTCCATGGATGCATGATTCAAAGCATATAATAAACATTGGCTTGAACCTGATATCAACAGTTAATGTTGGAAGCTTTAATAGAAGGCAGGTTTAAAAGAATGTTGCCTACTAAAAATAAGAAAAGAATTATCTGTTATTAGGAATAAAATTGTAGTAAGAATGTACTTTGGAAAAAAAAAACAAGAAATAAAGTATTAATTTGTTACAGCTGTTGAGTGAAAAGTCACATTGTTCTGTTCTGCTCTGCTAATACTGAAGAAAAAAAATGCAATAATTAAAGAACCAAGAACAGCATTCAAAAGCACTAAAAACACTTAAAGCAAATTAAAAGTCAGAACACAGAAATGGTGAAAAGGACATCATGATCACACAAACTATATAGTAAGTGCTTTCTTCATTTAATAATGTGGACTTCATCAGACCAGGACAACAAATAAAAGAACAGTTTAAATGTTTTCATCATGATCAGGTGTAAAAATGTACATGTCATGGCACCTGAGTATTTATATGACATCACTGAATAATTTGAATAAGTGCGCACTTAAAGGTATATGAGCATAAAAAGACAAAAAACAATGTAACTGTATACTAAAAAATATAAAACTATGTAATATCTTACACTTTAAAAAATGTATGCTAATGTGTCCATTTAAGCCTAGAAATGTGCTGGCTTCTAAAATAATTTGCAACTGAGTTTCTTTACATTTAAGTAAACTATATATATCTCTGGCATGGAGATTATCAAGTAATTTATCCAAAAAATAAATAAATAAATAAATAAGATTTCTTTAAAGATATTGTGGGGCATGAAAGCCTACACAATATTTGTTATTTTGTGTGTGTGTGTGTGTGTGTGTGTGTGTGTGTGTGTGTGTGTGTGTGTGTGTGTGTGTGTGTGTGTGTTTGTGTGTGTGTATTGCAGTGCAATACACATGTGGGTGTGACGTGTTTTAGATTCAGTAAACTCCATGCAGTGGTGCACACTCATGGGCAAATATGGAAACTTTTGTAGCATGAAAATCACAGCATAAGTAGCTGAATTTTATGCTAATGAAGCAAATCAACATGATGGAGAGATTCAACAGCCTCTAAAGCAACAGTGTAGACAGCATGTTCTTGTTGGCTGTGTATTCGGAAACTTTCTGAATACAGCCATGGAAGGGCGTCTACATGGAAGCAAGTAAGTTGTTAAATTTTGTACAGAACTGACCACAGCATATAATCCCACACATATTATGACCAATTACACAATGTGGATGCTAAAATATCTCAATTACAAAATAAAAAATACATTTGTAAGGGCCATGACAAAAATGCACCTTTGCTCCTTCACTCCCAAAAGAAAATGTAATTGTATGTAATGCACGCTGTTACAATGTTTGAACATCCTGAAATAAGCTCTTATATTGTACTGAAAGAATATGTAGTATGTAGCAGATATATGGGCAAAGGAATAGCCTCCCTTTTGTTTATAACATTTTGCTCCCATGGAGTTTTTCTACTGACACAGCTACTAACCATGTAGAGTCCTGGCTGTAAGCATGGTGAAGATGCAAATTAGGTAAAAACTCATTGGCATTGCTGAATCCCCAAAAAAGAGTAACTCTGTAGGGATGTTAATTCCATGTAGGCACTTCCACTGTGTTTTTGTTTTCAATGGATGTCAACAGTGTGTGATGACATCAGGGGTGTGTGTCAGATTCCACTTTCAAAGTTGTACAGGTCAGTCTTTGGAAGATGAAGGTGCATGTTGTATGTCATCTTTAGAATTTTGTTGTAAAATGTGCCTTCTCTCTCCATTTCAAATAATTTTTGTACATTTTTTAATGCCCTCCTTTGCACAATGGTTCGCAATAGAGGAATGAAAGAATGGCAGCTTTTATTGTACTTACCTTGCAAATAGTCCTGTGGCACAACCTCTATGTGTAAGACTAGAGTGCAAAAGGTCCTGGGATCGCGTACAGGGTGGGCAAGCTTTCCTTTTCATGCTAAATGTTTGCAAGATATCACAGGACCAGAGAAAAGTAACTTCAATTTTGCTGTGCTTCCTTTTTTTATGCATAGCTGCACAGAGGTGTGCATAGGTGCACTTAGTACAATGATGAGCAAGCAGATGGTGTGTGTAATAGATGCTAATTACAGTATAAGCAGGTGAACTCTGTTTTCATGAACCAATTCAATGTGGTGCAGCTATTCAACATGCTATAAAGCATCCATGTAACCTCCATTCTTGTTTTCCTAAACACTTTAATACCATTCGAGCAGAGATAAGGAAATTTTAACTGACACAAACCTAGGGCCTGCTACAGCTGTTCTACACCTGCATGTGCTACAGACAGAAGTCAGTGCAGCTGGTGCTGATGACAATAGGCCAAGGCCGAGTAGGAGATGAGTGTTCAGGCCCAGGGTAACTTATCAGATGCCAAATGAGCTGGAGATTGTAGAGCACTGCAGCCTGGACAGGGACACATTAAAAGAACTCTGTGAGCTCTGCCACCCTCAACTCAGAGACAGAATCAATTGAGGTGAAGCCATCCCACTGGAAACTAAGGTATATGTACCCTTTGAATATTAGCTACATGTACTTCTCAAAGACCAACTGGAGAATGATGGGTGTGTCACAGGCATCAGCATCCAGGATCCTCCACCAGTTCTCAGATGCTATGCTCATACATGCCAGTGAGCACATATATTCACCATAGTTCTGAGGAGAGGGCTAGCAATATGCAACAGTTTTACCCTGCAGCACACTACCCTGAAGTACTGGGTGCCAATTGTACTTATGTACACATCAAGGCACCACCTAGTGAGCAGGTTAGAATCTACATTAACCACAAGGAAAACCACTCTATCAACTACCAAGTCATGTGCAATGCCCAGGGAATAATCTTGAATGACTGTCCTGACAACCCTGGTGGTTATCATGGTTCCCATATTTGGCACACATCACAGCTGTATCAGACGTTTGCTGGGGGGGGGACAATCCATAGGGCCATTTACTGGGGGAAGCTGGTTATGCACTGGAACCATGGATGCTGACACCCATCAGACGTGCACACACACCCATAGAAAATACCATAATGAGGCACACTTCCAAACCAGAAATATCAGAGAGTGTGTGTTTGGGCTGTTGAAGTCACAGTTTTGGTGCTTAGATACATCTTTTGGAGCCCTGCAGTATAATCCAGAGATATGTGCACAAGTCTTCACAGTATGCTCTATGCTACATAATCTAATCTAGTGGAAACAGCATCAGCAGGATCAGCTAGGGGAAGGGACACACACCCCTCTCCAAAGATTAGGTATCCACAGCCACAGTCAGAAGAGGGCTCAGAGGAGGCACCATCAGTTACTGTGCCTGCAGGCAGACATAGGCATGCCCAGTATGCCCATGCCTTGGCTAAAAGACAATGCATAGCACATTCACTGATCACCTAGGTGTCTAATACCTTTCTCCTACTCGAACATATAGTAAAATTGATGCCAGGCAACTCACACAACTTGTACCTCCCTATGAACTGGCTGTGTAGTGCTTACATCAGACAGACTCAGCCCTGAATACAAAATGTGCCCACTGCTGCATTTGCAAGGTAAGTCCTTAACCTAGTATGCAGTTTTTAAATTATATTATGGCATACCCTATATTTAGTAAGTTGGAACAGTAATTAAGTAAATAGTGCCATGGATCTGTGCAAAAAATCCTTTAACATGTGACAGTAGAGAGACCTATACTTCAGTCATATCATCATGGACCTAATTAACAATGATATAGGGAATCTTCAAACTCTAGATCCCACTCAATTTGGTTTTATGAAAGGTAGATCATGCCTGGTCAACCTGGTTGACTTCTTTGAATCAGTCACCAGAGTTGTGGATGGGGGCAAGGCAGTTCATACAGCCTACCTTGATCTGGCCAAGGTCTTTGATGCCATTTCCCACTCAGGAATTATTGATAAACTCACCAAACTAGGCATCAACCCCTATATCACTAGGTGAGTTGCAAATGGGCTCATAGATAGAACCCACAGTCTGTACGTAGCAGACCCCAAGTCAGACTGCTGACTAGCCATGAGTGGAGTCCCACAGGAATCAGTCCTCGGTCCTCTCCTGTTTGGCATCTACTTATCAGAAGTTCAGGCCAACACAGAGGGACTCTGGCTGACCAAGTTCACAGATGGCTGCAATCTAGCAGCATTATTAACTCCCCATTTGATGTAGACATCCTACAGAAAGGCTTCACTGAGACCAATTAAAAACTCAGTTCCCACTAATTACCACATCAATGGGAACCCACTGAACATTGAAGGCATTATAAGAGATATGGGGACACAGGTTGACAGCAACCTCTCCTTTGACCACTCCATTGCCACTGTGGTCAAAAAGTCCTTCTATGTGGCATATCTCATTACCAAGGGTTTTGCATACAGGAAAAAAGAGGTCATCATATCTCTCTACTCTTCCCTCATTAGGCCAATCATCGAATATAATGTCCCATTTGGCATGTACCTCACTAGACACATGCAACTGCTGGAAAGGCCACAAAAGTACCTCATGAAGAGGATCCTAGGCCTTAAACACATGTCCTACACAGACAGACTCAAAAAACTCCAGCTATGCTCTGTCTCATATCATCTACTAAGAAGCAATCTCTGCTTGACTTACAAAGCCATGTATTACCCAACTCTGTTAGAAATGCTACATCTAAAGAAATCCTTATCCCTCCACATCACAAGCTCCAGAGACCTCAACCTCATTACCACAATCAACAGAACATGCTGGAGGGACAGGTTCATAACCCAGAGGCTGCCCATGATCTGGAATAGACTTCCCATAAATGCCAAGCAGAGTACCTCACTGGCCCTCTTCAAGAGAAATCTTGATGAGTGGATGGGAAATAGAAAGTTCACCCCGGGGATTACTCCAGCACCTCTCCTTGATAGAGGCACTGGGAACTAACTTCAGGCAGCACGATGACAGGGCACTTCTATGGCTATGCTTGTAAAGGCTGCAGGGCCATTAGCCTAGTACACACTTATGAACCTATGAACCTACATGTCCATTTGCAAGTACTAGGCCTCAGAGGTCAAAGATTCACACTGTCCAACCTCTGAAGTATATTGATGCTCACTACATAGCCTTAATTTTATACCATACCTTTGTGGAAAATCCATAAAGAGAGAAGTTAGACAGTACTGATACACATTGCAGTTTCTGACATCACAACCCCTCCCAAAATCAAACAACAGGCAGGAAGCAGAACAAGGAGAGTAACAACAGCATCACATCCTTGTTTGCCCTATAGCAGTAGCAACTTTCCTTACCCTCAAAAGTACAGGCTGTGATAGTTTGTGAAATAACAGTAAATGAGCTCCCTCAAAAGAACAGTATAGCCTTGCTTGTGCCTTAATATTAACTCAGCAATGGTCCCCCAAAAGAACAGTATATGGCTATTTATGCCATCCAACCCGGCCTTGCTGGCAAATGCATATCATAAAACTCCCAGTTAACATCCAAACACATTTTAAGGACAAGAATATTGAATGCCTTACACACTTGAATGTCTCACAATACTGCTGAAAAAACTGATGAAGTACCAAGAAACACAGACAAGTAAGACAAAGTCTTATATTTGAAGACAGAATCCTAACAGGTCATGTGATCAGTAAGTGCACTATGTCCAAATATAATAAAGACGGTTAAAAGTACAATTCACATCTGAAAATCTCACAGCAGTGTACATCCTGATGCATTTGTTTGTGTTAAAAATTACTTCAGTTCTTTGCTGAAAAGCTGTTTGTGTGGCAAAGAAGGGTAAGGCATCCATCCTGTTTTCTGAATTTGCAGTGGTGTGAGAGTTGAAATTCTGAACTATGTAGAAATATCTGATGTGTCGTATCATTTTGTAGTGTGCATGTCATACCTTGCTTTTGCTCAGTTCATGTGTCTCCCTTTCCATCTATGTTCCTATTTTTCTTTTTTGCTTTTATTCCACTGTTTTTGCAATGTGTCATACAGCACAAATAAATGACTGCAGATTTGGCTTACCTATACCCAGACAGCTGTAACTTGCATGCGTGTGCACTTAGTTAACCATCACTCAAATCTGCTGCCCAATGCACACCTTTCAACTGTTTAGATACTTGTAGAATGTCCTGATCTTGGCCTCATATTTTTGCCAGGTCCTCATAAAAAGTTGGCCTTCTGGCAAATTATTTGAAAATACTTGACAACCAAAGCCAGAAAACAATGACAGACATGAATTTTAAAAAATCCTACCCTTCAGACAATTGAAATGAATGCAACACATGTTATTTTATCAACTGCATAAGTTTGTATGAGCACTGTGTAAAACATGCCCTTATGTATTGTCCTCTTTCAACCCAATATGTATGGCTTTGTCCACATACCTTACTATAAAAGTTTAGAGGTATGGCCCAATGTACTATGGAAATTTTAATGTGATGCTGTCTGATTTCAGTCCATGTGTTGGTCACAGACCCACAAGCATTACATCTCTGGGGTCTCAGTTTATCTTTTTCCACACATAAATCAACCACATAACAAAGTGTAATTTATAGTGTTATGTGCTCCCTCTTCGACAGTGTTAGTTGGTGGTGCTCAGTCTTGATTTGCTAAACTCAAACATCCAAATATGCTCGGTAAGGATACTTGAGGTGTTATACAGCTAGGCGTCTAAGCAGCCTAGTGCTATTTGGTTATTAACCTCATATGACACTATGACCCTATGTGTCTATAAGAGAACCAACCAAAGAAGTGATATCATGGCTGGAATGTAAGTCTTTAATATCAATAAGTTAAAAACAAGATAAAATAATAAAATGAGATGAGCATTTTCAGCATAAAGCCTTCTTCAGATCTCAATTAATGAGTACAGCATTAAATGTGGGCATTAACCAATCATAATCATCTCTTCAGGTGACACCTCCTTAACATAGGCTTAAGGGGAAGTAACTCATTCAATCCTGGATGCTTATCAGCCCTTAAGTCGGCTATCCATTTACTATCTTCAAGCTCAGTAAATTCCTTAATATTTCCTCCTCTTGGATTACTGTATACCTGTTCCAATGCCATAAATTGAAAGTCATGTCCAGGATTTGAAATTATATGTTTACTTAAGGCATTGGTGGATACTTTGTTTCTAATATTTCTCAAGTGTGCTTGAATTCAGGTTTTAAATGGGCAGTTGGTTTTACCCGCATAAAAACTTGAACATACCGTATATTTACCCACATAGACTATATTCTTAGTCTGACAGTCAACATAGGCTCTAGTTGTATAATGTCTGCCTGTCACAGGATGTTCAAAATATCCATCAGATAATATATAGCTGCATATGCTGCAGTGTCCACACCTGAATGTAGCTGTTTTGCTGGTCACAGGGATATTTTTCTTAGGAA
>NC_056734.1:319518443-319570943 GCF_019279795.1 Protopterus annectens
TTACAACTCTATATCATCAGTACTTCAACAGTCAACAAGAATGTGGCTGACAACTTCAAATTAAGCTTCTAACTCTAGAAATCCTAAATCCACCCACCCAACAAACAACTGATAAAGACATATGCATTATTGAAGTTAGTGCACTATGCCACAATATTCTAAGTATGATCTAACAAAACTTACCTGGAAGTTCCTTCTGGGATGCAGCAGTTGCACCCACATCCAGAACAAAATGTGCCATGGACTGCTAGGGGCTGTACTGGGTGGCAATATTCACCAGGAATTCCTCAGTGGCAGTGAGAGGGGGTTCTGCAGCAGGGTCTCCACCTGTGACTTGACAATCACATGCCACTGCGGCTGCATGCCTATTTGCTGCAGTTACCATGTCTGTTGCTCTGTGACACAACTGCTCATATGTGTGATTGTGTCACCCAACAGTGTTAATGTTGGTCACTAATTCATCCCAGAGGGCTGTACAGTCAGCCATATTGGCCCACCCACTGGATAGTAGAACAGCATCATGTTGCTTTAAGGCATTAATTTTCAGATTATTCTCTGCATCTTTAAATGTGGGCCTAAGACATATCGTGTCCTACAAGACAAAAGAATGATAATACATGAGGATCACATAACTATAAAACTGTTTACATATACAGCAGTAAAGGTAAGCTGTCAATTTCCCCTCCCAGATAAACATGAAAGAGTCTACATATTTCTAAAAATAACAAAATGGAAGATACAAAACAGGGAGCCTAACAAGAGAAAGATATCCTTGCCTGTACCATAGCAGTAAGTATAATATGCTTACCAACCCAAAATGACAGTGCAGTCTAGTGAGTGCCATAACTCTAACTCATCTTTGTTCCATCCTCAAGCAAAATGACAGGCTATGGACCCATTGTGCTAACAAAACATCTTTGAGAAGCTAAAAGTGTTAGCAAAGGACCTGTCCATGTAAGATTATAATGCAGCATTCCCATTTCTGGTGTTCTCAATGCTGTGTACCTGTGAAATGATTTGACAACCAAGATCATGCCGTCATTACACTTCTAAGGAATGCATGCAAATTAAAGTGTGAAATCCATCACTTCACATTTATACTTAACTACATTCCAGCATATTCATTATGTAGGTAACAAAATGGGAACAATACCTGCTGGAGTGCAATACTCCTCTGTAGAGAAATACTGCAAAGAAATATGGTTGTCTTAGGGAGTTGTACAATGTACTAACTCACCTTAACATCAGTTTAGCTACCTACACATTTGCCTTTTGATAATGGAGTATGTTATTAATGGATTGAATTTGCCTTAGTCTGTGACCCAGAGATGCTAATTATTGCATAAGCAGTGGAATTGCATGCTAATCAGCAAATATTGTGAGGCTATTCAACATGATATAAAGTATTCATGCAGACTCCATGCATTTTTTTCCAAGGGATGCCACAAGTGTTAAGTCCTGAACATATACTGTAATGCATAATACTATTCTGGCATGCACATCTATTTCAGCACATGGTGCAGTAAGCAGGTAAAAGGTCAGAGATGTTACAGAAAGTCAAATAACATGTGAAAGCAGAGAGTTATTTCACTTGTATGTGTCCATTAGAAAGTAGTAGTCCTCAGCTATGCAAGATTCATGACTTCATAACTCTCCAAAGTACGGGTGATCAATGCATGGCCTCACCTGAGCGTCATATGTTTGTAATGGAATATCTTTACATAAAGCAGATGTGCCATAACATGACCTCAGCTTGGCCCACCACCTTGTAAGAACACGCACCCTTTCATGTGCCATAACAGGAATTCACCTTTGCTCCCACCACTAAAAGAGCAGTGCATGGTTGTTTGTGTCATCCAACCTGGCCTTAATTTGCTGACAATTGCATATCATAATATTCCCAGTTAATATAAATGAGGTAGACTGGCTTTCACACTGCTTATCTTTGAATACTGGTCAGATAACTGTTGAATGGCTAAGCAACACAGACTGTTATAATTTCAAACAATAGTCCTAACAGGTTGTGTGATCACCAAGTGCAGTACATCCAAATCTGTTTCATATAATGCATGTATAAATAACAGCTGATGGCTTAATATCAGTTAAAATACATTTTGGAAGATTGTTGTGTGATAAATAACTTAAAATTGTTTCCTGCCAAGCCTGTTTCTGTGGCCAACAGGGATAAGGCACCCATCCTGTTTTTTGAAGGTGCATTGGACTGAGATTGGAAATCCAGACCTCTGCAGACATACCTCATGTGTAGTAACTAACTGCATTTCTCCTTTCTTCTTTCACCTTCTGTCTTACTTTAGTGTGTGATTGGGGATGCATTGTGGGGGTAAATTGTCCGATGCTCTGCTTAGCAAAACCAGGTTTGACTATGCTAATCACTTTTGCATGTAGAGCAGCATTGGGCAAAATGCATGGACGGACCACCCATATTGTAGACAGGACCCAGACAGCAAAAAATAGAAACCAGATGCTTTCTAGCAATGTAATTGTGCATCGTGCAAACCCACTAAGTACTATTCCACTGTGGTTAACAGCGAGAACTTAACATTGAATACTAACTTAGGGGACATTATGCAACTTACTCTGTGGCAGCAGGTATTAAGTCTAGGTCCAAATTCCAGATGGTCCTAGGTTCAAGTACAAGGTGTGCAGTCATTGATTTACTGTTGTGACGTTGCATTATTTAGCAATGAACTGACACATAGATAAAGGATTTCCCAACTTTCTTGTGACAGTAGCTATCAGTGCAGGACTAATATCCATATGTCCTTAGGTTCAAATACAGCCTGTGTCATTCAAATTCATTGTTGTACCAATTCACATTATAGTCACTCTCACTTATAGCAAATGACCAAGTATAGCTTATACAATATTTATATGACTTAGGACTGACACAGTAATACTGTGTCAGTTATGTAATTATTTATTAATCTATGTATTGTCTAGTTAATAGCAAAAGTATGAGTGTAGGTATAATGTGTGCTATGCTCAGGCAAGTATATTCCTTCTATGTGACTTGCCATGCCCTTCCTTTGGACCAACACAGTTATAGAATTTCTTCTATCTCAAATAACATAGAGATTGCATTTCTTTCCAAACTTCTGTATCACTTACCATCGCACAAAGACGCTGCACCCTTTGCACCCTGTTTGCACAGCAGTAAAAGACGGGCAGCTTTTTCAAATGTTGCCAAATCAAAAAGTGCACCCTCTGAGTAAATGCAATGCGTGCAATTGGTGGGAAAATATCATTCTACATAGGACTTGTTCTGTGACAGACATGAAAGGCATTTCTGGTGAGGGTTTGAGATTTAGGGCTCATAGATGGGGTGTCCAGGAGTCCAGAGTGCTTGTTTGACTCCTGGTGAATGACCATGGGCCTCAGCTCCTGCAGAGGCACTATCATGGCTCACAATCAAGGACAAAGGCATGGAATAGTCTGGCCCTGGCTCTGACCAGTGCTACTGGTGTTCCCTGCACTGGTGAACAGTATAGGAACCACTACTGAGACCTCAGGATAAGGAGGAGGAATACCCTCAACAGTTGAATCGAGGAATGTTGGACTGGTGGCACCCCACAGATGTGGAAGTATGACTTTCAGACATTACTTGTAATAGTTTAAAGCTGCATATAGCCAGGAATAGTATTAATAATGGTATTTTGTTCTGTTTTTTTTCCACAGTTAAGGCAGATCATGATCTGAATGTTAGAGCACATGAAAGTCGATTGGCAAGGATGTGAGCAGCATGTGGTATGTATGCATCACAACCATGCTGTTATTGTAGCATTAAACGTTAAACACTGCTTTGTAATACAACTCAACTGTACAAGTTTTGCAGAATGTTCAGATTGTTGCCTCAGAATCATAAAATGTGTTTATCTGGCAAATTTTGGCCAAAGCACTGAGGACTGCAATCGGTATAATACATTTGTGTCTCATACTTCATACATTTTAGAACATCTGGGCTACTGCACAGCCTTTATTGTATCACTTTTCTAGGTTTGGAGAAGAATATGAAAAATGTTTTGCTATTTGTGTGCCTTTGTACCCCCATTGCTTGGTCCACATTTGTGGCTGTGAGAGGTTGTGAGGTATGGGCTTAGTTTGTCAACTCTACAGATTTCCACAGATTGTCTAGTCTTTGTATAGTTACAGATATAACTATGGTATTTAATCACATAACTGCATAAGGGTTGAGGACTGACATCACTAAATAATATCAGCCAAGTGAAATTCGGACCCTTCAGAAAAGTCATGCAAGTGCAAAACCTGTTACTGTATCACCTTAATAAGTTTGTAAGTGCAAATATGTAAGAGTTATCCCTATTTTTCGGACTTTGGCCCCCTATTCCGTATTACTTTGTTCACATTTATTGCTGTAAGAGTTTTAGATCTATGAATACAGTACTATAAAACAGAACATACATCTCACATCTGTAAAAGGAAAGTATGCATGCAGTACTCTGTGGGAACACAGAACACTAAGGTTGCAGAGAGTAGTCAACAGTTGTGGAGTCAGACACCCCAATTACCAAATGAACAGGTACTGTTATGTTTTTATCATTATTGCACTGTAGATGCAGACCTCTCTAGTAGTGGCAGGAATGACCTGCTGGAAAATGTAATTAGTAGAATTGGAGCCTGCATATGGGCAGTATAGGTGCACATCAAGGATTGATGGCTAAATTCTGTACTATAGTGTACATCTGTTATCAACTGAATGTTCAGACATATTATAAAAAAGTTTGTTTACAGTTTGTACTGTTTGTAGTAAAGGTAACATAATAGAGTGAAATAATTGTATCAGTGCTTTGTATGTCACTTATGATGTTGCTAATGTTGTCCCTTTTTTTCTCTCTCCCCACCCACTGTGTTCCTTTTCTTTCCCTTTTTTCCACAGCACAGCGGGGTAGGTCTATCTCATTGTAGTCACCTGTCCCCACTTCTTCCAGCTATGGCACCATGTCCCAGCACATCAGAGATACACTGATAAGTCATTGGTTACCTTCTGGAGCAGGATAAGATGAAGACAGTGCACACCGCCTACCTTGACCTGGCCAAAGCTTTTGACACTATTCCCCACTTGGACATAATAGATAAACTCTCTCAACTAGGCATCAATCCATATGTTACCAAATGGGTAGCAAAATGGCTCACTGATAGAACCCATATAGTCAAAATAGGGGAAACCACCTCAAGCAGTAGATCTGTAACAAGTGGAGTACCCCAGGGTTTGATCTTGCGGCCTCTGTTATTTTGGATATACTTTTCTGAGGTGCAGTCCAAAACCAGTGGGCTATGGCTGACCAGGTTAACAGATGACTGCAAACTGAGTGCTGTCATCAATTCCCCTAGTAATGTGGACATCCTCCAAGATAGTCTCACCCAGACAAATGACTGGTGCCAGAAACACAGCCTTAAGCTGAATAACAAAACATGCATCATCACCTTTGCGGAGAGTGACATCCCCAGAAATTATCACATTAATAACAATGCCCTAACACTCAAACAGTCGTGAGGGATTTGGGCACCCAGGTTGATAGTAACCTGACTTTTGGCCACCATGTTGCTTCCATTGTACGGAAAGCCTTCTACATGGCCCACCTCATAAGTAAGGGTATCTCATCCAGGAACAAGTAGGTCATAAAATCCCTGTATTCTTCATTATAATGCCCATTATAGAGTACAATGCCCCTTTTGGCATGTATCTCACAAAGCACATGCAGCAGTTGGAGAGACCACAGAGGTTCCTCTTCAGGAGAACGCAGGGCCTCAAACATCAACCATACACAGATAGGCTAAAAGCCCTATCCCTCTACTCGGTTTCATACAGACTCCTCAGAGGTGACTTCTGTCTGGCATACAAGACATTCGCGGACCCAATCATGATGTGACTGCTGCATATTCGCAAGTCAAGTTCCACTCGAGTAACCCACACATGTGGCCTCAACCTGTTCTCTGACATCAACAAGACTTGTTGGTGGGACAGATTTGTATCCCAGAGACTAGCCCGTCTATGGACTAGACACCCTTTCCACATCAAGCAGAGTACCTCTTTGCCCATTTTTAAGCACAACCTGGATAACTGGATGGGAAAATATACCCCTGGGATTCCACCCATGTCCCTGCTGGACAGGGACATTGGGTGCTGATTTGGCTAAACATGGGCTAAACTCTTGGCTAGGCTTATAAGGACCTTGGGGTCAATAGCCTAGTAACCTCCTATGATCCTATGATCCTATGGACTATGACTGAGTCATACTGGTACTTGTGGTCCAATGACCTGAGTGTGTGCATATTTTGGTGGATCTTAGCCCCTGATAAGCAACTGACTGTGACTTTCTCATTAGTCTGCCTGGTGAGAGGGACATCAGTGTGTCTCACGATGAAGTCTCCAATGATCAGAATGTTGGACTGTGTGGTGGCTTGCCATATGGGCTTAGAGGTAGAGATTCTATGGGATGTGGCTCTATATGTCGATGTGAATAATGTTTTGAAAGAGTGCATTTGGGGTTTCTGAGGGTATTTATTATGTGTAATATATCGTGGAGGTCTTTGTAGTTTAGAAAGGTTACATTTAAGTGCCTCAGCATATATAGATCTATTTGTCTGCTTTAAATTTGTATGTGATGGGTGCAGCGTGTGTACTACTGACAACCTTACTTTCATTAGGAGTACTTTTATGGGAGAGCTTTGCCTCCAGTGACATTGTGTAAATGCACCTCTCACATACCATATCAGTTTGTTTGAGGATTAACTGGTTGTCAGTAAACATTAGGCAGTTTCTACATTGCCTCAGGATGCCCATATCCACCAAGCTGGTAACAGAGATAGTGGGAAAATTCATATCCATGGCAACAGATGCTTTTTTATTGAACAGATAGCTGGAGGGAAAATATAAAGCATTGTCAGGAGTATTCAGTTTGCAACTCTGGGGACAGTGCTTGTCACTGCAAAATAGTTGTCCTGTGATCAACTAGGTACTGGAGAAATTTCACTTGTTCTTTTACATGTAAAATGTCACTCAAGGTGTCTTTATCTTTACGAGGGCATGGTCAATCACTTGAGGGGAGACTAATACAGAGACCCTGAAAATTTAAGGATGAAGCATTTAGACAGATATTCTGAAGTTAGAAACAAACCAAGTAGTACTTACTGAAAACAAAGAATTAGCTTGTCAAGAATGATGAAAAAAGGGGAGTCACGTGAATGGCTACTGCTTGGCTACTACTAGTGGTTGTCTCACCACAGCTAAACTCTGCTAGGATACAGTGCTCCTTTGCTTCTTCTCTCACCAGAAGCAAAATATTAGCACCAATCCCAAGATGAGAAGCAGGCCACAGCCTGTTTGGTGATCCAAAGTATTATCCCAGATGATGCAAGGGTATGTAGGCTAGTTGTAGCCTTTTTCTGTTAGATGCCTTAAATAGCAACCAGACCAATCAGGAATGTTAAGCACAGACACTCACTGACCAACGAGAAGCAATCAGGAATTAATGCACTCTCCTCCTTCTCTCACCAGGAGCAGAATATAAGTACAAGTTCCAAGCTGTCACCTATGAAACAGTTATTAGGCTTTCTGGTGATCAACAGTCTCCAGGAAATAATGTCCCTGTGCTCCTTCTCTCACCAGGAGAAAACAGAAGCACTAATCCCAAGATGACTACTGAGATGCAGAATGTGGGCTCCCCAATAACTGGTAGTCTTGCAATAGATGTCTAAAGGTAAGATGAAAAAATGGGTTCATATAAATACTGCAGTGTGCACTAAGCAATAAGATATGAAAAAGGGGGTAACTAAAATTTCAGCCGTCTAACTGGAGAGCCACTAATTTTAAAAGAGTGAGATATATTGAAAGGAGTGGGCAGATTTCTTTCCTGGCTGTATGGAATACAATACAGTGGGATAGCCAATACATTTAAATAGCTGAATGGGAGTGATTTCACAAAATTATAATTTTGTGCTTACTCACAACAATCAGTGAAAGAGGAGAGGGATGGAGATATGTGGTAAAATTAACATAAGGGGCAGGCAACTAGAAAGACAGTTGCGATTAAGAACACAACAGTGACAAGGTGAGAGGGTGGGAAAGTTCTGTGTGACTCAGAAGAGACACAGCTATGGTCTCTTTCCAAGTTTTAATATGCAATTCTAAACAGAATACAAGTAAAACCCAGTATAAAGAAAACAAATCACAGTATATAAAATAGAAGAAGGCAATAAAGTAATACAAAATACAAGAAATCAAAAGCAAACTAACCATTCCCTCACAACATGTTGTGTCAGAGTCTTGCTGAACTTTTCCTGTAAAACTTTGAAATGTTTTATTTTACCCCTTAAGTAGAAGGTTTAGTTCCTAGTTCCACTTCTCAGTTTACAGATAACTAACCTTAACTGACCTGTTCTGACTTTGGTGTGACTCCTTAATTGACCTGTTCTAATGTGTGACTTACAAGAGACACAGTTGTGATCTCTCCAAGTTTTAATATGCAACTCAAAGCAGAATACACGTAAAAACAAATCACAGTATATAAAATAGAAGAAGGCAATAAAGTAATACAACATACAAGAAATGTATTTAGCATTTGTTTACTGGGAAAGTCTGACTTGGAACAAAGCCAATTTTCAGCAGAGGCCCAGGTAGAGACATTCTAGATGCATGTTTTTGTAAGATGGGAGGAAACCAGAGTACCCAAAGAAAATCCACACAAATGCAGGGAGGACATGCATCTTCTGCACAGAAGATAAAGACACTCTAGTCAAGAATTGAACTGGAGAACCTCTTTCTATGAGGCAACAATACTATCACTGCACCACTGCACCATTCAGTTCAAAGCAGAATGCAAGTAAAATCAAAAGCAAACTAACCTTTCTCTCACAGCAAGTTGTGTCATAGTCTTGAATAGCTTTTCCAGTAAAACTTTGAAATGTTTTATTTTACCCCTTAAACAGAAGGTTTAGTTCCTAGTTCCACCTCTCAGTTTACAGATAACTAACCTTAGCTGACCTGTTATGACTTCGGTGTGACTCCTTAATTGACCTGTTCTAATGTGTCACTCACAAGAGACACAGCTGTGGTCTCTTTCCAAGTTTTAATATGCAATTCAAAGCAGAATACAAGTAAAACACAGTGTAAAGAAAACAAATCACATTAAACAAAATAGAAAAAGGCAATAAAGTAATACAAAATACAAGAAATCAAAAGCAAACAAATCTTTCCCTTACAGAAAGTTGTGTCAGAATATTGGTGAACTTTTTCAGTAAAGCTCACATGACATGAAACAACATTAAAAAGTATGCCATTTCAAACCCAGACCATGCGTACAGTAGTCTTACACTAACAGCTCTTGCCACAAGAAGGCTGAGAAAAGTTTTGTCTGTGTTGCACTTTATTTGTATAATCTGCAATGTCAACACAGTAAAAGAAAAGTTTGCTCACCCTGTACTAGAACCCAGAACCATTTGCACTCCAGATCTAGATTTACCACCTATTGTCACATGACATCCCCTATATTAATATTCATTGTTAACTTGAAGATATTAGTGCAGGGCAGCCTTGCTCATTGCGTTAGTACAATGCCTAGTGGTTGGTCCTTATCTATAATTTATCTACAGTATCCACACCTTCCACACCTTTTAGTCCCAAAACCTCCCTGTTTTCTGGCTTAATTTTTATTTTTCTCAAAAAGTTTTTTTTAGATTAGTCCATGTTTTAAAGACGTATCAAGGGGTTTCACCTAATCTGTATGCAATGTATTGATTAAATTTTAATGTTTTCCAATTTTCTCAATTAAGCTAATTTCCTTTGAGACGTTATTGTACTGAATCACTAGTGCCCTTCCATAATTTTGTTCAGTAACATGATGGCCTCAGGGTTGTATTGAGTGTCTCCTAATGGGGGGTGTATTTAACACCCTATCCCTTTACAACTTCCATGGCCACTTTTACTATTAAATTCTTCAGGTAACCTCTAGCCTTAAAAAAAACAGATATTAATTTGATTTCAGAAAGGAAATCATTCTTCTCTGCGGTCATTCTGGCAGCCCTAACCATCTGACCTTTTATTAAACTCCTCTTCTGCTTCCATGGATGTGCACTAGTATATGGGAGGTAAGTGATGTTGAATAACAGCATGAACAGTGTCATTAAATTCAGGAGGGGCAACTGTTTGACTAGAGGCATAGTTTATTTAGCCTTATGTAAAGATTGCCCCAGTTTTTATCTTGGAAAATCTGAGAGGACACTAAACAAATGTATATACGAACATACTTATAACATCAGGAAGAAAAATCTGAACAATGCACTTTATAGATACCTACACACAGGGTTTTTGCTTGGAATTTTAGAACAAGTTTTTAAGGACCCTGGAGAGGAGATTGGGAAAACTGGTTCAGTTGTAGGGAAACATACTGGCAAATAAAACTGAATGCAACCAACCCTCCTGGGTCTAAATGATCATATATCAATTAAACTATACTTGGTCAAAAAAGTAAAGGGACTATAGTTCTCTGCTAATAGGTTAATGAAGTAGTATAGGTGTTTGGTTCTCAGTGTTGCTCTGACTATTGTTCTGTTTTATTAGCAATGTATTGTATTTTATTTTAAATTGAGATGTTGGATTTTAATAAGTGTTATATATATACAATGAAATGTGTTTAATTGCTTCTGTTGATGTTCTAACCAAGGGGAGGGTATGTACCTTTAAAAATATTTGGCGCCTTTTGGAAGGCTAAGGGTATTTAAACAAATGACTTTTAGTTAGTTTTATCCACTTGAAAAAGCCCAGCATTTGACAGGGTGAAAGCACTTGTACATTAAATTTTATTACAATAAATTTATTTACAGCAGTTCCCAGTGTGCCTGGATCATTTTTTTCTACTTGGAACAATATAAACTTTAACATACTGTGCTGAAACGGATCCACTTTATATGGTCGACATTTCAGAATGTCGACATTCATATGGCCGAGACCATATGATCAACATTTGAAATGTCGACCATAGAATAAAAAATAAAAAATGCAAAAAAACTTACCTTCATGCCCCTCCTGCACCCCCACACTCCCCAGTAGTTAAATATACCAACTCCCAGATCACACTACCATGCGAAAGATGGAAATCTTTCCATTCCGCAATGTACAGAGATGCCGCTTCCACATGGTCAACATTTCGAATGTCAGTCATATGGTCTTGGCCATATGAATGTCAACATTCTGAAATGTTGACCATGTGAAGGGAACCTGCTGAAACATATTGTTTTGACACAAGTTTATAACAGTTGTTGTCAGACAGCATATCAGAAATATTATTATTGAACTTGTCTGTATCCATTAGTAGTAGACCATTTCCTTTATCAGCTTGCATCATTCTTAATTGCCTATTATTACTAAGTTTGTATAATGCCCTGGATTTTGCATTAGTCATATTCTATTTTTTGCTAATGCTTTTATTATTTAATACATTTAAAATATCATATACCAGCATCAGAAAAGACTCAGTAAGTATTGTGTAATGTGGGCTATAAGTACTTTTTTTTGCATAAGATATGTGAATTACCATAGTAAAATTGATAGACATCATTGAAAATAAACTTCAGATTTAGTTGTCTTACAAATAGTTTAAAAATAACTACTAACTGAGTGAAGTTGGCCCTTTTAGCAGGAATAAAAGAAAATCATTTTTCAAGAACTTTGCATTGATCTATGGAAATTTGTTTAGAACTGATATTAAAAACAAGGCAACTTAGTTCTTCTGTGTTGTCATTATTTATTTATTATTTATTTATTTCCAGTTTGATGACTGGGGAAGTCCACTGGGCCACGTGAAGCCTATTTTCAGTGGAGGGCTGGGGAGAAAAGCTCCAAAAGCAGTTAGAATATAATATAAGTAAACTATGGAATATACAGTATACAAAAGCATAAATATATAATTTAAAATACAAATACAAAATCAGAGAGTATATTTTAAAAAACACAAATGTTAAAATATAGATAAAGTCAAAACTAATACAGATATTTAAAAGTGCAAGTTATAAAGTGCTAATACACGTTTAGTGTTTGTTCTAACAATAATGTTAGTGATCAGAGGTGGTAGTAGATGAGATTGAAGGGAGGTTTGAAAGAGACGACAGTGTAATTTAGGTGGGAAGGGAGCAGGAACAGTCCCAGTCTGAGGTAAGGTAAGAGTGGAGGAGAGATTTGAAATTAGAGTGGTTGTGAATACAGCGGGGGGAGGAAGGGATAGAATTCCATAGTTTAGCTAAGGAGTGCAATAAAAGTAATTAGCCAGGAGGGTGAAGGTGTTTAGATTTTAAGGAGGTTTTGGTTTTCAGATCTAAGAGTATGACTGAGGAGGTAAGGGATTAAGATAGATGAAAGAGAGGAGCAGATGGAGGGTTGGAATATGAGTTTGTGAGCAGTGTTGAGTTGTATGAATTTCAGGTAATTAAGAAGCTCAAGTCAGTTTAGGGAGTGGAAGTAATGGCAGTGATGGGTGGAGTATTTGGACCCTCTAGTAAATGTACAGACTTTGTTATAGCAGGCTTTCAGTTTGTTTTTTAGGCTAAGTTGGAGATGAGTAAGTAGATGGTCACCATACATAAGAGAGGGGAGCAGGTAGGAGGAGGCTAGAGTACATCTGGTAGAAGTGGTTAGATAGTGATTCTGTCTATACAGCAGACCTAGTTTTTGCTGTTTTATTTTTTGATATTATTTTGTATGTGGATTTTGAATTTTAAATGTTCATCAATGGTGACTCCGAGTAGATTATTGTGAGGGACAATATCGATTAGAGTGTTATTGTGGCTTTTTATTTTAAAGGAACTTTTGTCTATGGAGACATTTATCAAAGGAGATTGTTGAGAAAGGATTAAGTGGATTTTTTACATTTAACAGCTTGTTGTCTATTGGAGTGATAGCTTGTAAACCAGGCTATGGAGATGGAGAGAAAATGAGGGAGGAAAGTTGAGATAAGAGTAGAGGATGTCAGACAGTGGCAAAGGCTTTGGAGAGATCTAAGTAAAGGTTGGATACTATTTTCCCAAAGTCATGAACATGATTAATGGAGCCAAGGAAGGACAGAAGAGCAGTGGTAGTGCTGTGGCCACCCCTGAAACCATGTTGTGTTGGGGTAAGAAGATGGTTGTGTGTTAGGTATGGCAAGAGTTGGTGATGAATGCACTTTCTGAGGATTTTAGAAAGAGGTGAGAGAATAGCTATAGGATGGATGTTAGTAGTGTCTGTGTTATTGCCACCTTTGTGGAGAGGGGTGACAAAAGCTTTCTTCTAGAGTGAGGGTGCATAGGCTTCTTGGATGGACCTGTTGATAAGAATGGAAATGGGGAGGGCAATGCCATCTGCAGCCATCTTAAGGAAGGATGGAGGCAGATTATCAGGAGCGTAGGAGCAAGGCTTTAGTTTAAGGAGGAGTTTTTTATGCTGCTGGTGGGGATAGGTTTAAGACTGAAGGTCAGCATTAGAGAGAAAATCAGTGGATGGGGGACTAAGAGAGGGAGAGAAGATGGGAAAGTTTGGGGTTAGTTTGGCTATGCAGTCAACAAAAAAGGTGTTGAAATTAGATGCAATTTCATGGTCTGAGGAGTTTGGGTTAGGGCATGGATTGTCTTTTCTACCAGGGTTTAGAATGGAGGAAATGCAATTCCAGAACTTTTTAGGGTTAGAGTTATTTTTTGGTTGGAGTTTGAAGTAATAACTTTTATGGTCTTTAGTTATTAGTGTCTTCACTGACTTTGATTAGAGACCTTGTAAACTTATTTTTTTTGGTATTGCTTCCAACATTTGTCTCGGAGGTACATTCGTTTTCTGGTTTCATTAGATAGCCAGGGAAAGGTTTTGGCTTTAATTCTTTTTGTTCTAAGAGGGGATAGGCTGTTTAGTAAGTCTATAAAGGTTTTGTTGAAGTAATTAGTTGCACTGTCCAGAGGCAGAGTCTTTAAGGGGGCACAATTCATTTTTTTCAGGCAGTCAGAGAATATCTGTGGATTGAAGTTGGTGACATTACTAGTTTGAATGTATTGATATTGCATTTGGACAGAAGAGGCAAATCGGTGGGTATAGGCTGGTAGGTGATTACTAAGGGGATCAGGTATAATTTCACTGTTTGAGATTAGGTTGGGATGAGTTGCTAAGAGCCAATCTAGTGTAGTAGCAGAGGAGCCATCTTTACTGGGTCTGGTAGGATAGTTTATTAGCTGGGAGAAGTTAAAGAGATTAATTGTTTGGCTCGGAGATTGTGAGGAGATGGTGGCCCAGTTGATGTTTACATTGCCAAGGATGAAAGTTTCCTTTTTATTGTTGGAAGAGAACCATGAGAGAATGTCTTCAACAATGGGATGTTATCACCGGGGGAATCTAGTTGGCATCTATACATAAAGATTTATGTTTGTTGATTTTTAGGAAGGCTATGGATAGTTTAACAGGTGAGAATTTAGGAATGGCATTAGTGTATGGAATGACTGTTAAAGCATTATCCTCTGACTTTCAGTCTGCATCTGCCTTTGTAGGTTGTGGCTGCCCAACCATTTAAGAGGCTCATGTCTAGGGTAAAAGAACCTTCTTCAAATATGTTGGATAAAAAACAGGAGTTGAGGCTGTCAGCATTTTGCAATTGTGTTAATAGAGGTAGAAATGTTGATGTTAATCAGAATGAGAGCCTCCAGTAACTTTGGACTCATGAAACAAGTCTTTTGAATTATTTACATCTGGTCCACTGAAATGTTGACCACTACATCTATTAGAATTATATGGTGGTATTGGGTATGCTGAATTACTAACTGTTAGCATCTCTTGTCATTTTTTTCTGATTCTGTGCTACTATAGTAGCAGCATATCTGTCGACTCTAGTTGAAATGCCAAGATATAAAGCAGTCCAGTGGTGAAAATGTCTATTATTTTTAATATTAGTATCCAGTTCTAAAACTGACTTACATAATACCTCAGGTTTAACAGCATTATGATCAATAAGAAGTCTCAGTAATAAAAGTCCAGCATCATTGAATAATTTAACTAAAGTCTGGTAAATATTGTCATTTTCTGAAATATCTCTGGGAAACTTAAAAATTTACAAACATTTAGGCATCTGTTGGATCTGTATGCAGTGCTCTAAGTAATGAATTTCAAGTTCTTGGGTTTCAAGATGGCCGCCGACTAGTCTAGTCCTTACTCTCTGAGCTCCTCACAGCTATTTAACTTTTGTTTTTTTTTACAACTTTATATCAACCTTTTTCCTCAAATTTTTATACTAAAAGATTTTATAAATCTTTTTTTTTCTTCTGGACTTATTATCCTGGGATTTATTTTACCTCAGAACATTCTTGGTCTCTCTGCTGCTGGGACTCCTACTGCTCCAGTCTGTTCCTGGTTCCTGGTATCCTGTTGACTGCATTCCATTTCTGGGCATGGCTACAAAATCTGACTCCATGGAGACTCAGCCTACAAAGGCCAAATATACTTCAATGCTCTCTCCTGAAAAAGATTCAGGTTCAAAAAGACTGAAATCATCTAAACAACCTACAGAAACTTTTAAAGTAAGTAATAAAGATTTAAATGACTCAAATTTCCTTTTAGAAGAACTAAAAATAGCATTAAAACCAATCCAAAGTGCTATACAAAACTTTTCAGAACAGTTTGCAGACTTTAGTAAATCTTTAAAGCAAATAAACGATAGTATTGTTACTATTGAAAATAAAATCTTAGCTTTGGAGGTTAAAACAGACTTATTGGAAAGTGACTTTAAATCTAGAGATAAAACTATTTCAGATTTACAAGCTAAAATATTGGATCTGGAAGCCAGGAGTCGAAGAAATAACATCATTATTCGTGGTTTACCTGAATCTTATGACAATAAAAACTTGTTATCTGTGACTAAAAATATCTTTGAAACACTGTTAAATTGTGAAGCTTCTTCAAAATCTATAATTGTAGAGAGAGCACACAGAGCAAAGCAAGATTCTTCCACACCAAGGTTAATTTATACTAAGTTACTAAACTTTCAAGACACTTTCCAGATCCTAGAAACTGCTAAAACAAAGAAACAATTCATATGGAAGTCTCACAAACTATCATTTTCCCAAGATCTTCCTGCACAGATCAAATTAAATAGACAAAAACTAGCCCCTATTGTGCTGACTTGATAAAAGAGGGATTAGATTTCGAATGGCTTATCCTAATACCTTGTCTTTCACAGCTAATGACAAAAGATTTGTATGTTCAGATCCTAAAGATGCAAAAGACATTTTTCTTAAAACATTTAAAAAGCTTCCTGACACTGTATCTTAATATTCTACTGTTAAAGAACTACAAAAAGGTTTGATCTTTTCTTTTCTTTACTCTGACAGTATTTGTGTTACATGATTTGTAATTCTGGTGTGACATAATTATATTAGCTTAAGAACTTATCATGTAATTTACACATGATGGATTTGGTGTGACAGTGTGCAGTGACAGGATATATGCTTGTTAGATTTGTGTGGATTAATAGAAGCATTTAAATTGCTGTATTTACTTTTTTCTCTTTCTCTCACATGTGCTTACTGTGTAAATAGATAATATGTTAATTTTACTACAAGCTTTTGAGTTACAGCCTTCTGTGTAAGCTAAATGATTTTAAACATTCCATCTCAACATTCTAGCAAGAAAATCTTCCCTCAGAGTTCCAGCTGATGCTCTGCATGAACATCTCTGAGATGGATGGTGATGTCATCATTTGTGAGGAAAGAAGGACAGTTTCAAATACACAAGTCTGCTTGTTTTCAACAAGTATTCAATATTTTAGTAGATCTGGCTATTATTTAAAGATGAAGGTTGCTTTTAAATTTAAACAGATTCATGTCACATAATATATTCAATGACTTTTAGTGTGTCTAAATGTTTCTGGAAACAAATGAACAGGTTAGTTTTATATATTAAAATTAAATGAACATATTTTCCTATTCAGAATATTTTTTCATACAATATTTTATATGATACTGAAGTGTTTAATTTGACAAATGTTACAAAGTATACCTGTTCATATGAAAGTTTCATGTTCTTTCTATTCTCTGCTCTTTCTTCTCAGAGGCTGGATGTGATATTTATGATTAGTAGTTTTATTTGAAAGGTATGAAAAAACTATCTTTAATATGATTAGCTGAATCTACCTGTATATATTTAAGCCCTTAGATTTACTGCATTTAGCTTGCTTATTTCTGTTTTAATTAGATGTTCAAAATGTTTACTTTAAAAGCCTTGTCTTTTCATGCTGTTTTGCTATGTTACATCTATAGCTTAGAAGAATAGTATGGCTACATAACCTAACAGAGTCATTAGTAAAATATTCAAAAAGTAGATTTAAAATTATATGTATGCACATTGTTGTACATTCAGTCCAGTATATATGATGCTGTTTAAGTTACTATTTAATAATATAATTATACTTTATTCATGTATATTAACTAGTGTTAAAAACCTTATAGCTTATAATATTTCATTTTGAATAGTTCCCGTACTACTATTATCTAGTTAATAGATGCATCTCCAGACTGAATTGTTTTTCATTTTGAGATATGGTTGCTTGGTAGTTGTTTTTTGCTTTATTTGAACTATAACTAAATACTCATTCTACAGGTATTAGTGCTTTTATCATACTAATGGTCATGTTGATTAATGAAATTATCACTAAAGTACTAAAGAAGGTTCAGTAGATAGTGCATGACTATTATCTTTAGTTCAGTAATGCTATGCTTATTTACTTATATTATAATGTTACCAGTTGGTATATGTTATCTTACATATCTTTCAGTTTTAATTGTATTACTTCTTATGATAGAGTGTTCTAGTTAAGCAGAGTGTGATTTATTTATTATTTACTTGTTTTGAAATACTTGAGGAAATACATTTAATCACTATAAATTTCAATTTAAGGATAGGAGCTTTAGATTAGTATTAAAAGTAGGGATTAAGCATGTTGGACGTCTTGAAATTAGTTAATTTTGTATATATTTTTAGTAGTATTACTCGGACTTTATGTTATGTTAGGCTTCCTTTGAGTAATTTGTATTCTAACTTGAGGTTATTATTATCTATAATTACAATGTTTTTTTTTTATGTTCTTCTGCTCTTCCTTTATCACATTTATAGCATCAATAATGATTATACTTGTAGAATATGCCTGTTGACATAACTTTAGATTCAATATTATTGATGAGAAATTTGATGATGAGGGAGGTGGTGCTTATTTACCACTTCTATTGTTGGTTTGGACAAACCCTTATTAATTTTAAATCTATATGGCCCATGTAATTCACAACATTTGTTCATTTTAAAATTTACAATATTCTTGCATCTCTAAGTGCTATCATTCGTGGTCCAGATTAGACTCTTTCTAATTTCAGATTATATTTCAAAATAAGATTAAGAGGTTTATTTATTAGTAAAAGCTGCTTCAAAAAAATTTCTTCGTTGGAAATCATCTTAGTCTGAACTATTGTGTTTACTTTAAAAAAAACACATTTTGATTGTCAAGAAAGATTTAATTCTGAACAAAAGCTACTGCTTCATATATTCAGAGAGGCCCAGGTTCCATCTAAATTGTTAGCGAGAATTATTAAAGTTAACTGAAAGATCAAATATTACATCTTTATCTTATAATAACAGATTATATAATACTGATGAAGAGATTATTCAACTTTTCACCTCTCTTTACACTGAGTTATATAAAATTTTTTAGACTCTTTTGCAGTTCCCTAACTTAATGATAATCAGCAAAACTACTTTCTACCCCTATATCGGTACAAGAAATCTCGGATTCAATAGATAATCTTAAATTAAACTTTCAAATTGGTAGTTCTTCCCTTTCTATTTAAAGTTTACAATCATATAAGAGTTAATGATATCTCAGATATTCATTAAACCATTCTAATTCTAAAAATAATAAAGATAAATCTGACCCAGTAAATTATAGAAGACATGCATGGGATAATACTCTATCTTAGACTATACTTACTCTCATTAAGATAAAAATTTAATACTAATATTCATTTCTCTGCTTTTTTAGATGATTTATAATCTACTTTCAAACTCCATTATATCTGATTACAAAAAAAAATATTGAATTCTTTTTTTTATTTTTTTTGGTTTCTATCTCTTTTTTTAAATTCTACAAACTCATATTTTTCCTTAAATCATTTAGCATATAATATAAAATATTTAGGAATCAACTTAGAACACAATAATAAATCTTCCTTTCAAAAATATAATTATAAAATTATGAACTCATATTGTCTGATATGGACAGATGGGAAGCTCAAACCTTTCTAAAATTATGGTATAATTATGTCAAAACTAGAAAAGATCTTAGATGTTTTGAAATATCTTGACTTGCCTTTATCTGACTGGTAAAATGCTCTCAAACTCATATAAATTAATTAATTCTTTAATGATGGACCACACTGTCTTTTATCTAATGTTTGGTTGAATTTATAATTAAAATTAGCATACACACAATTAATGATTAATAATGATGCCTACTTTTACCCATCAAAATTAAACAAATTTAACCAAAATAAGTCCCTTCGTGTTCATGCTGTTCTCATCCCCAAGCAGACCTCCTTCGATATCAAAATCCACGCTTGACGGGAAAATTTTCTATCTACATATTCCATTGATTCATCTTTCAAAAGTTGATATTCATGTTATCATTTTTATTTGCTCATTACTAAAACTTTATATAATGGTGTATGTTTTATTTCTAAATAATTTATCAAAATCTCATGAAGGTTAAAAATGAATTTCAAGTTCTAAACTTTTCAGTTTGAATAACTTATTTTTCAGTTCATAAATTTGTGTCTTACAAAAAGAATCAGTAATATCACAGCCACTTTCTGAAGATACTTGAGTTACTTGTGAAAGGTTGGAAAATAGGTTGCCAGTACTTTTAATGAAGTTTCTAACCACATTAAAATTCATGGCATGTGAAAGAGTTGTAGCAGTTAGCAATCTGTCAGCTGAATCAAAATAAGTGGAATTTGCAGCTCCTGTAACTGGAAAAGTACCTGGAATCAACTTTGCAAACATGTCAGTAAGCGTTTGGCTTAAAATAATAAGCTCTGAAGGAAATGCATATAAACTCAAATTCATATTGGAATCACTCAAAGGAAGGTACGACATGCTGGCTACAGAGCCCATGATTAAATATTTTTGAAGTGTAAAATATTGTATAATTTTATATTTTGTAGTATCCAGTTATATTGCTATTTTGTCTTTTTCATATACCTTTAAGTGTGCATGTATTCAAATTATTAAATGATGTCATGTAATTGCTCATGTGCCACGATTGCTATATATTTACACATGATCATGATGAAAACTTTCAAATTGTTCTTTTACTTTTTGTCCTGGTCTAATGAAGTTTGTATTAAATGAACAAAAGTGCTTACCATATAGTTTGTGTGATCATGATGCCCTTTTGACCATTTTTGTGTTTTGACTGAGCACTTTTAATTTTTTTTTTATGTAAAAATGAAATGCATTCACCAAATGAAATTTAAACTACAGAATGTAATAGATCTACAAACCAAATGCACTGTGATTTTAGAAAGTAGAGAGGTCTAAGTCCTGCTAAACTTCTGAAGAATAATTTCCCTTGTCAGTGCTTCCCTCATGTACAATCAAGAATTCAGTAACAATCACAAACTGAAGCTAATATGCATTCATGGTGACAGGAGATGTTATCCCCTTCCATATCTAGAAATTCTCTTGAAAAAATGTTATACCCTGTGGTTATAACCCCTGATTTGAACCACATTGAGATTAAAAAAAAACTTCTATTCCTAAAGTTCTATAGAAAATGTTGGAGAACAGAGAATCTATAGTTGCAGTTTGGTAAAGCTGATTTACCCATTTAGTATATGAATGTGAGTAGAAAGAAAGGAGGGGAGTGAGTACTACAGAGAGATTCAAAATCAAAGCTAGGGGAACAACAGCTGGCATAGAAACTACAAAATCAACTAGATTGTTTTTTGCAGTTAGTAAAAAACAAAAAGATATTAAGTTAATTGGAAGCATGTCAGAATGATAGACAACTGAAGCTAAACACGAGAACAAGATGTCAACAAAAAAACTTATAAAAGGTGTTACTACAGAAACCATGACAAATGTAGATTTATTTATTAATTTATTATTATTCGTTTAACATTTGTTGACCAGGTTAGTCCGACTGAGCAATAGCCCTTTTACAGCAGAGGCCCGGGAAGAAAAGCTCCAACAGTTACACAATTCATGTAGAAACAAAAATCAGATAAAGTAAAATTATAAGAATGCATTAACATAAAATAAGCACATGATTAACTAACCCAGAGAGTAAAAACATTATAACATCAATATTATGCAAAGACAAATCAGAGACGATCAAGTTACTATGATAAATTATTAAGCTTGTCATTAGAAGGGGCTACGTCAATGTACAACTTATAAGTAGGGCTAGAAGAGAGAAAAGGAGTTAGGTGAGATGGGGTGCAGAGCCAGGGGTGATCAGTCAAGGAGGATAGCTACAGTGACAGACCCATATACTGTTTAGATAGTTCTTAGTAGCAGTTTTGAAACTATGTGGGTGATTTATATTTCTGATGTTGAAAGGAAGTTTATTTCAGGATTGGGCTGAGGAGTAGCTGTAAAGGTTTTGTAAATAAAGGAAGATACTTGAGAGTGTAACTGGGTCTATGCTATATGTTTGAACGCTTAATTGTGCGAACCACTAATGATCGACAGATAATGATTGAACAATTAAATGTTTGAGCATATAAAAAATTAATGTTTACAAAAAAAAAAAAGAAAATGTAAAGGGTGTATGCAGGGGGGCAAGCCCCCCCTGCACCCCCATCCCCCACTACTTAAATATACCAACTCTGAGATCACACTTCAGTGTGCTACAGTGCGGAAATGGAAAATTTCCCATTTCCTACACTGTAGCACGATCGTGGAGTTGGTATATTTAAGTAGCGTGGGGGTATGGGGGATGCAGGGGTGCTTGCCCCCCCCTGCTTACACCCTTTAGGTTTTTTTGTTTGTTTAGTTTATTTTTTTTTTAATTTTTTAAAAATTTTCGAACATTTAAATGTTCGATCACTAAAGGTTGATCTTTAGTGATTTGAACATTTGATCATTTGAATATTTAACATAGACCCTGTGTAACCTTAGAACAAAGAAGTGCTGAAGGTGAGAAGCAGGACAATTAAGAATTCTGTGCCTATGAGAAAATAAATTAAGGTGGACTTCAGGAAGGAGTAATCCATAAACTAAGAAAAATGTAAATCTCAATGATAAGTTTAGTTTTGACGCGCCTTTTGTAGTCAGTAGGCAACACAATTAAGGGAAAAAAAGTGAAATGGTGGTATTCTCTTCCACTAAGATAGAGGGAGTGCAACATATAAGAAAATGCAGCTCTTAAGATTCATGTGCTAATAGCCAGGAAGGTAAAGCAGAATGTTATTTATTTATCTCTTTTAGAGCAAATCTTTGCAGGGGAAAAACAAAAGAATCTTCAGTACAAGAGTTGTAGTGGAAAGAGCAATGTCTTCCATCTCAAGCAATATACTGAAGAAATAATCTTGAGTCAATGGATGTATAAATAAGGCACATAAACTTTGAAAAAATACATTTGCAGATGATACTTTAGGGCAGAAGAAAAGCTAACTAAGACTGCAGGGGAAGGTAGTGAATAGGACGTTTTCATAACTTCATACCTTTATTTTGAGTTAAAATGTCTTGTTATACAGATTAGTTAAAGAAAGCAAAGACATTCTGCATCGGTTATGTTTGTAAAACTTTATAGGACGCTAGTAACAATCTAACCCATAGTCACATGTTATCATGCCACTTGGGGATACAAAAAGTAAGGCAAGGTTATTAGCCAGATTTATTAGCCCAGTATGATGAAAGCAATAGATAACCTTCATGCTTCTTGTCCCGAATGTCAGAAAACTGAACCTACTCCTTGAAATAAATGTTCCTTGATACCAATGCCTAACACAGAGATACCATCTAAATGTATTGCTTTGTACATCACATGGCCAGTAGTAAAATGCAGCAATGATTATCGGCTCATGTTTGTCTTACCACATTGTGCTACCAAATTTCCAGAGTTTGTCAATACACAAAAGCAATGCAGAGGTTATAACCAGGAAACTAGCACTGTTATTTTACAGAGTAGGCATACCACAGGAACTTATTGACTAAGGTGCTCCTTTTATGTCAAGAGCACTGAATCAACTATGTCAGACCTTTAAAGTCAAACAGTTGAAGTCAATAGTTTGCTATCCACAGTTTATGAATTAGTGGTAAGGTTTTAAATAAAACACTAAAATTCATGATAAAAAGGTAATTAATACAGATGGATAAAAAACAGCAATCAGTTGTGACCTACTTATCTGTTCAACCTGCAAACAATTTTTTTTGTGATGAAGACAGTGCAAAGGTAAAGAGAAAACTTTTAAGGCAAAAAAGGGCTATTAAGAACAAAGATGTTCTTAATGCTATATATAAACATGTTGGTAATTGTAAAAATGTTAAGGAATGTATTTCTAGTGTTTTGGATCACTTGAAGGTTTTAGATGGCGGAAGATGTAGGTATGATTATCTAGAGTACTTGGAATAAAAATGGCTAATAACTCTGCAACTACTGTTTTTGACTTAAACATATCAGACAATTTTAAATGTCACCCGAAGAAGTTAAAGGTGTATGAGATCTAAACACATGATTATTTGTTGGACCAATAGGAATAGTGGAACAGCACTATATATTGAACATTACTAGGTTTGTCTTTCAGTCTGATGAAGTTTCAGGTTCTAGCAATGTTTTAGAGCTAGAAGAGTTTATGTAATGTCAGTTTATTTAAATACATTTCAGTGTTTTTGTTTTTAACATGTTTTACTCATCTTTTTCTGTGATCTGGGTTCTGTTGAAGGTATTTGTGTTGGAGAGTTATTTTTTATGATTCTTTTTGGAGCCATTACATTGTCAGTGTGTTCAGCTGGGTTTATTCCATATGAACTTACTTAAGGCAGTTATCTAAAGACATGCATGATATTAACAAGGAAACATGGGAAAGTGCAAAGTCGACTTTCAAAAGTGTGATAGAATGCTATGGTAGTTCACAAGATAGATTACAGGTAATAAGGCCCATAATAAAGGTATGCATTCAGAGTCAAGAAAATGTAGAAATTATTTTAATGACTTCATAACTAAGAGAATTGAACCCAGTGATCTGATGCTGGTGTTTCTCTCTAGGAAATCAAACTTTTGGCTAAATGATAGAGGCCATTTAAGGTGATAGAAAAATAAATGCAGTAAAATATGAAGTGAGACAAGTGAGAAAGAGAAAGATAGAGCAACATATGCCACAATAATGTACTGAAGCCCATGGAAAGACACAAATCTGCAGAGAGGTTGCAAGGTGGTGTTCCTACAGAAGAGACCTATGAAGCTTTATCTGAACTATAGCTAGAGGAGTCCATGTTGAAAGTAGAAAAGTAGAAAGTAACATAATTTATCTTATTTTATTTATTTGTTTGTTTTTGCTTACCAAGATAATCTGACTGGGCAGCAGTACCCCATTTCAGTGAAAGCCCAGAGAGAAAAGCTGCAGGTCATAAATAAATACAATACTGATGTCTTATCAAATGAAGAGCACTGCAAACATTGAATTTTTACACAGTTATAGTAGAACATTTGTCAATCATTAATATAACCAATCACAATAATGTTAAAAGGTGCATTAGATGACATGCCACTGGATTCAGCAAGCTCTGCACAGAGTGCAGGAATAGTGCAAGAGCTGCTGCATGCAATATGGCCGAAGAGCGATCCAGGAACAAGCTCCTGGGAAGTGCACTTGTGCTCCAACACTATTCCTGCAGGAACACCACTGCTATATGCTAATTACCTTATTTACTGGTGAAAACCATGCAAATGAGGTGAATTAGCAATCCAGGAAGCAAGCAGGCATCTGTGCAGGAATAGTGTAACCTGCAGAAATGTGTTCAGTTACTAACCGACTACATTTCTGCAAATTACAAAATGGAGGCATGACAGCTCCAAAGAAAGCATGTATTCAATGTAGTAGGCATGCCAATGGCCAAATATATGCCCATTGGCATGAGAAATAGTTGCAAAATTATAAAAAAATTAACTTTGATTTTTTTGGCCGATTTTCAGCTGTTTAAGCGTAGGGCAGCAGTGTGCGATTGGCCCGAAAATAAGAAATAAAGTTGGAAATAAGCTTTTAATCCCAAATCAGCATTTTGCCATAATAGTCAATTGCATGCATAAGACAACAATACCAGGGAACAGTGGTTGCTAAGGGGGAGGCTGAGTGTGAGTCTGGTAACTATGAATTAGCATTCTGTTTTATACTAATGAGGGGATTGGTACTGAATCACAGATTTCCTCTCAGTGTTAGCTTGCACCCAACTGTGTAGGTGCAGCAACACCATTGTATAAGTATAAGAGGAAGATGAGCTCATAAGGGGGAGTGTCATGCATGCTGTAAGCTTATTGGAGCTCTGTGGCCCGTATTTGCTCTTAGCTAAGCACAGCTACGGAAGGGGGTGTGTCTGAGGCTGTCTAGCAGTGTTGACGTTGCCTAAATGGGTGTGCACTCTGCACACCGGGTTTTAAACAAGCAAAAAAAAAAAAAACAGGAAATAGCAGCTCTGTTCACATCTGAGCACTGGGTATGCATGCTGTGACTTGGGGCTTAAATGGGAAGGCAATGGGAAGGGAAAACAGCAGTAGGAAGGCAATCAAGGAGAACTAGCATAGTTGGCAGGTGAAATGTATCAGAATCAGCCAATTACACATGGAACAGCCTAGCACACTACTATAAACTATGCAAACACCTTCCAGTCTGTTTTTTTCCCAAAAAATCTACACCACCGGTGTACACAGACTGGGAAATTTTACGTGACAAAACTAACAAAATGTTAGGGACTGCTGTTGCTCTCATACATCACTATGTAAAAGAGGCTGAGGATGGTGAGGATGTGAATGCTGATGACCAACCCACAGTGAGGAGAAGGAGAAGAGTGTACAGACCCAGGGAAACCTAACAGGAGCTACATGAGCTGGAGATAGGGGAGTGCTATAGGGTGGACAGGGACATTCTACAGCAAATTGTTGAGCTGTGCCAGCCATGCCTCATACACAGAACCAACAGAGGGGAACCCATCCCAGGGGATACCAAGGTATGTGTAGGCTTACAAATACTAGCCATGGGTACCTTCCAAAGGGCAACTGGGGATATCATGGGGATCTCATAGACATCAGCATCCAGGGTACTCCACCAGTTCCTGGATGCCATGTCAGCCCATGCCGGTGAGCACATATATTTCCTCAACACCCATGCAGCGTTTACCACAATATGCGTCTCTTCCACCAAATAGTAGAATACCCTGAGGAAGTGGGTGCTATAGACTGCATGTACATACACATCAAAGCACCACCCAGTGAGTGAGTTAGGGTCTACATAAACCACAAGGGCTTCCCCCTCCATCAACTGCCAGGTCATGTGCGATGTCCAAGGCATTATCTTAAATGTGTGTGCTGGCATCCCTGGAAGCTATCAATACTCCCACATCTGGCATATGACACAGCTGTACCAGTCATTTGCTTGTGGGGACATCCCATATGGCCACCTGGTGGGGGAGGCTGGTTACATACTGGAGCCATGGCATTGGCTGATGATACCCATCAGAAATGCACACACAACCGAACAAGAACTCCATAATGAGGCACACTCACAAACCTGAATCATAATAGAGTGTGTATTTGGGATACTCAAGTCATGGTTCCACTGCCTGGACATATCTGTTGGAGCCTTGCAGTACTCTCCAGCTACATATACACAAATGTTCATAGTATGTGCCATGCTATACAATATGATTCTGCAGAAGCAGCTGCAGCAGGAACAGCACTGGGCAAGGCCACACAGCCCCCCACCATTGCCAAGGCCATCACAGGCACAGAGGGACTCGGAGAGGGAACAACCTGAGCCTGCCCATGTAGGCAGAAGGAGGCATGCCCAGTATGCCCAAGCTTTGGCAAATAGGCAATGCATACCACATACACTGACACAGTAGGGACCGAGGAAATGACACCTCTCTCTGACTCACACATACAGTAAAAGGGATGCCAAACATGACACTACCTGTGCTTTACCATATATAGGGAGTGTACTATGTGCATTTGACATAGTCATGCCTCCAGCACCATCCTCAGTACTGGCACAGCCACAAGGTAAGTCACTCTTCCTATCAATTACTGAATGGAGTAGTATGTTCTGATAGTTGTATCTGTGGTATGGATGTGAGCATGCAAGGGAATCGGGTGGCTGAATGGGATGGCAGCAGATACTGGACACCTACATGGGCAGCATGAAATCCCTAACAAATACTGGTGTCAACAAAGTAGGCAGTACTAGACAAGGTGACAAATCCCACTGCAGTACATGTGGTGGCCCAAATGTGTGTCCACCGGACATGTTTATTCATGTCAGTAAGGCACACATACCCACCAAAAGCCTCAGCCAGCAGTACAGGTGTAGATGACCATAAAGAAAGGCTGGGCTAAGGCCACCAATTGATGGCAGTGGTTAACAGCCCCCCTCCAGATCTACACAAACAGACTACAACAGGTTTTGCAGTTGTATGCTATTTCTAAAAGGTAAGAAGTCTAAAACTGAAATGTAGGCTAAAAAAACTAAGATCTGTTCTCTACTGATATGCCTCCAGTCTGCATGATAGTTCAGAATGAAAAATGAAATGGAAGCCAACAGAGTACCTGAAATACCAGTACAGTCATGGAAAATGTTTAAAGTTGTCAGTTGTGCCCCCCCCCCCCCGTACATGTGGGTTTAATGACAGTGGAGCACAGATTACCAGAGCTGGCCCAATTTACAGGATAGCTTGTTGTGTACAATATGCAGAGGTCCGTGTGTTAGGTTGTTGTGTGATCAATATTGTCTGGAAGTAGTCAACATGTAGGCATGGAAGGTTGTGTCTCGGTGGCCTATGGCTAGTACTGTTGATGACAGGGCCATGTTCCAACAACTGCAGTGCCAACCATAATGCTTCTCAGCAATACCCATGTCAGCAGTCGTCCATACTCACTGTTCAGATGTCAATATCTGTGACCATCTGAAAGAAGGACATGCCATGAATGTGGGCCCAGACATACACACAGTACACAAGTGGAAGTACCCTATACAAAGTACATAAAATGTAACTGTCAACTGCACACACCTTTGGAATTGTATATACAGGTTAGCAGCCCCTTAGTTGTCTGTGTAGAATGGAATACTGATGTAGTCTAGCCAATCAGTGGCAGATCACAAAAGGCACAGTTGTGAAGTAATGAGAGACTGCCTATGTCCCTGCAGAAGGCAGCATAAGGGGAGTGTTCCATGTACATCTGTGAGCCAGCTGCAAGAAGGTTCCATATCACACATGCACTCAGCTCACCCCACCATCAGCCACAGGTTTATCACAGGTCATATCCTTGCTGTTGGGAATGAGTACAGTATGACCCCCCACTTCTTTATGGGAATACCCACAGAATGCAGCATGCTGAAGAGGTGTCCTATGCAGATATGTCCCTAGCTGTAATCAGCACCCTGTCAGCTTCCAGACCAATGGATTAATATGGACAGGAACTATTGCCATTAACAGCTTGCACACTTACCCTGTCACCCCAGGGACTCTAGTGGCACACAGCCTGGGAATGTAGGTGTGACAGAATGCATTGGCCTGCTACAGATGGCCTGCATCACTACCAAATGGCCTACAGTTCTCTGTCAAAGGCCTGTGCCTCACCCGAAGTGCCAATGTATGTTATCTCATGGGGTCCCAACTAACAACATAACACAGTCCACAGAACACAAATTCAAGGCCATATTGACAAATCCCAGTAGCATGCCCACCATGCCCTACTGCATGAACTGTAGACCAACCCTGAAATACCACTGGGATGAAGGGACAACTACAAGGATACTTCTCAGATATTGAACACATAATGTTGGGAAGAGGATAGAATAACAGAGTGGGGGGTGTAGAAGCATGGATGTCATGGAGTGTGTGAAGTCTGAAACTCTGATGTGTGTGCATACTACCCCTGCATGCAAACTCAGTAGTGGGTGGCTACAAACCTGCTCATAAACCACAATGTGAAGGGGAACTGACCAGATGTATGAGCTCTGCCTGTGGGTAACCTGGGTGAATCTGTACAGCTGAGAGGTATGGCCACAGCAGGATATGGCCATTCTGTTACATTGATATATGTACAAAAAGGGGATCCTCAGCCACCATAGTACCAAGATGCTGGACCTGTTACACAGACCCATCAGCAAGTGTCTGCAGCTACCCCTCCAGAATGGCATGAGTGTGCAAGAATATGTAGGCTGCAGACCACAATACTGGACACAGCTTCATTCATCTTGCATTTCCCAGGAAATAACTGTGAGCAAATAAGTATATCTGTCAGTAGTTGATGACATAATACATCACAGTGCAAAACAGTACATATGTCTGAATATCTCTGCTACCACCAACCATGTAACACAAGCAGCACAGACACAATAGTTATAGTATCCCACTATCTGTCATCCATTGTGACTCCATATTCTCAACCTGTCTACAGATATCCTGCAGAAACAGGTTGCTCGCTGTAGGTGTAGAACACCAATCCCTGAATTGGAGTACAACCTACCAAGAATGGATTCACACACTCAATACAGTAGGTCATACTGGACATGCTCCTACACTTAGAGAAATGAAGCCCATGTCTGACAACACAGTGGACTATACATATCTGTCAGTTGCGGATATCTGTGCACACACATCACATTGTACACCATTCATGCTTTACATACACATTGGATAGGAATACTTACGCATATCTAAGGCCAACACACTATAATATGTCAAACATACACACACACAGATATGGGGAAGTGAGAGATAAACAGTGGCATAGAGATTTCCATCATGAGGCCTGTCCCACCCACAACACATCCAATTAGCTGATATCACATGATGTGCTGATGTCAAACACTGTAGACATTCCTTTTAGTAGCCCGCAGCCCTATAGTGTCTATGGTGCTTGTGATAACTGTGCAACATGATAGTACAAATTAGTATTCATCTGGCCTGTGTATACCCAGTCCTGTCAAATGTAAAGTTGTGTGTGACTGAGAGTGTGTGTGTTTCCAGAGGAATGGTTTATGGCCCATTCACACACACTGTACTTCCCATTGCCCATGTTAGCAATCCTGCTGATGTCGGTCACCTTGAAATAACCCTCTGGCCGAGTATCAGCCCTATAAATTGAGTGGCACTTGCGATACATGTGTTATACTGTAGTGTAGAAAACTAGTTAGTTAGGAGTTCTAATCCCAGACATGACAACTGTGAAACTCTGTGGTTGCGTGGCAATGAATGATTGTGAGGCAATCCACACACACTACACCTCCAATTGCCTTACTTTAGCATGCCTGCTGATGTCAGTCACCTTGAAATAACCATTTGGATAAATGCTAGTTCTATAAGCTCTGTGGTGCTTGTGATAACTACATAATGCTATAGTGTATCATACTATTTAGGTAGGAGTTCTAATCCCAGACATGACAACTGTGAAACTGTGTGTGTTTGTGTGAGAGAGTGTGTGTGTCTTGGATGATATCTGATTTTATGAACATTGACACATACTACTCTCCCCTTACCCCTCCTTTAGCACTGCTGCTGCTATTAGTCACCTTCAAAAATACCTTTGGACGTCTTTCGAGCATATAAGCTCTGTGGCACTTGTGATAACTGTGTAATACTGTAGTTTAGCATACTAGTTAAGTAGGAGTTCTAATACCAGCCATGGCAACTGTGTGTGTTTGTGTGAGGGAGTGTGTGTCTTTGATGATACCTTATTTTATGAACATTGACACTTACTGCACTCTCCTTACCCCTCCTTAACACTGCTGCTGATGTTAGTCACCTTCAAACATACCTTTGGACAGCTCTTCAGCATATAATCTTTGTGACGCTTGCAATAACTGTGTAATACTATAGTGTAGCATACTAGTTAGGTAGGAGTTCTAATCCCAGATATGGCAACTGAAAAACTGTGTGAGATAGAGTGCATGTGTCTTTCATGATACCTAATTTTATGGACATTGACACTTACTACTCTCCCCTTACCCCTCCTTTAGCACTGTTGCTGATGTTAGTCACCTTCAAAGATACCTTTGGACAGCTCTTCAATATATAAGCTCTGTTCTGCTTGCAATAACTGCATAATACTATAGTGTAACATACTAGTTAGGAAGGAGTTCTAATCCCAGACATGGCAACTGTAAAACAGTGTGTGTTTGTATGAAAAAGTGTGTGTGTCTTTGATTATACCTGTGTGTATGGATATTGACACTTACTACTCTCCCCTAACCCCTCCTTTAGCACTGCTGCTGATGTTAGTCACCTTCAGGGATACCTTTGGACAGCTTTCCAACATATAAGCTCCATAGCGCTTGCGATAACTGTGTAATACTAAAGTGTAGCACACTAATTAGGTAGGAGTTCTAATCCCAAACATGGCAACTCTGTGTGTTTGTGTGAGAGAGAGTGTGTGTGTGTCTTTCATGATACCTGGTTTTATGGACATTGACACTTACTACTCTCCCCTTACCCCTGCTTTAGCACTGCTGCTGATGTTACTCACCTTCAAAGATACCTTGGCACAACTCTTCAAGGTGTAAGCTCCATGGCACGTGCCAAAAATGTGGACCAATGTAGTAGCAGTAACTACATAGGTATGGGTTTGAATCTCATCCACGGCAAGTGTTTGTGTGTGTACATATGTCTACATATGTATGTCTGTACCTCAAAGATTTTGGCCCTACACCCAGTATATCTCTCAATGCCAGACTTTAGCAGTCCTGCAAATATCATCCACCTTAGATGTACCTGTTGCCAACCCTAAACCATGTAACGTCAGTGGTGCATGTGGTAAATGCATAACCATAATGGTCGGTAAAGATTGTTAGATATAGGTTTGAACCTCACCCCTGGCAAATGTAAATGTTTGTGTCAGCCAAAGTTAGTTTTGGGATCTCTCACCCACTACATCACCCAGTGCCAGTATTTACAAGGGTTGGTGATGTTCCGCACCTTAGAAGTACCTTGGGACAACGTCCATCCTATAACCACCGTGGCTCATGCGATAAATGTGGTACACTATAGTAACAATACATAGCTAGGGAAGGGGTTGAATTTCAGTACAGGCAAGTGTGTGACTATCATCAGTATCCTGTGTGGAGGTTGCTGTGATTGTGTAGTAACAAGATCCATTGTGGGGTGGGTTTTGCTAAATTATTATGTTGAGGACCTACTATATGTCACAATGTCCACCTTACAAGGCCAACAGATCTCAAACACTAGAGAGGTTGGTGTTGACAATCCATAAACCTACATGTGACAGTATGGATTGGTGAACAATATAGGCAACCCTTCTATTACTCAGAGAACTCTCTCCACCGACGTCTCATACACAAACACACTTGGCTAGGCAACAACCACTATATTGGTAGTTCCCTGCATATTGCCTTGCAGATAGTAACCATGGTGTGATTGCAGTGGACTACATGCCTGTTGACCACAACAGTGCCACTGACATCAGAAAGTACTTTGATGTGTTACATCTCCTGACTGTTTGTTATCCAGAAAGTAAAAGGACATGGCACCCTGTTCCATCCCCTCAGTAGCCAAATAAATGTGTACAGTGGCCCTTTTGCCATGTTCTCCACTGGACACCTGCAACAAGTGTAGAGTCTGCAAATGTACACCACAAAGGGAATACCAAACCTTATACACATACATTATATGGACAGATGCCACTAACTCCACTGAATACCCATATCATGCTGTCAATGTAGGTGCAAGCACAACCTCAGTTACATAGCCAGGTCTCACCAAACGAGGTCAGAAATGCTACATCAGAAGATAACAATCTGTCCACACAACATGCCCCAGAGACCTCAAGTACCCTTTCACACATCAAAGAACATGCATGTGGGACATGTGCACATCCCAGACACTGTCCATGTTAGGGGAATATAGCACATCACTGGCCACCCAAAATATTAACCCAGATGAGTGGATGGTGAATACAATACCCAGCCCTGGAGACCACTCTAGGGACTGCACCCCTGAGCCATACTGGGGACTATTGTCATGTGGCCTGATGCCAAGGTATTCCCTTGGCCTAGCCTTGTAGAGCCTTCAGGCCCATTCACCTACTACACACATGTGAAGCAATGAACCTATGGATCTCAGTACTGGCAAATGTCTGTGTGTGTGTGTGTGTGTGTGACTGAGTGAGTGTGTGTGTGTGTGTGTGTGTGTGTGTGTGTGTGTGTGTGTGTGTGTGTGTGTGTGTATGGAGATGAATGATTTTGAGGGCATTCACACACCCTACACCTCCCATTGCCCTACTTTAGCACACCTGCTGATGTCAGTCACCTTGAAATAACCCTTTGGCCACATTTCAGCCCTATAAGCTATGTGGAACTTGGGATAACTGCATAATACTGTAGTGTAACAAACTAGTTAGGTAGGAGTTCTAATCCTAGTCCTACCAACTGTTATAATGTGTGTTTGAGTGTGAGGAAGAGTGTGTTCGTGTGTCTTTGTTGGCACCTGATTTTTGTGGACATTCATACTTACTACACTCCATTTGCCCCTCCTTTAGCACTGCTGCTGATGTCACTCATCTTCAAAGAGATCTTTGGACATCTTTCTAACATGTAAGCTCTGTGGCACATGCAATAACTGCGTAACACTGTAATAGCAATACATAACTAGGTAGGGGTTTGAAACTCAGTACTGATAAGTGTGTATGTCATCAGTATCTTGTGTGGGTGTTGGGGTGAGTGTGTAATGACAGGATCCATTGCAGTGTGGGTTTTGCTACATTATTATATTGAGGACCTATATATCCCAATGTTCACATTACAAGGCCAACAGTTTTCAAACACTGTAGAGGTTGTTGTTCATAGGTTCATAGGTAGGTACTAGGCTATCTTCCCTAGGGCATTTATAAGCCTAGCCAGAATATGTTGGCTTTCATCAACCTTTTAGACTAGATTCCTGAGCCTCTGTCCAGCAGGGCCATAGAAGTGATCCCAGGAGTAAACTTGCGACTTCCCATCCACTCATCAAGATTTCTCTTGAAGAGGGTCAACGAGGGGCTCTGCCTAACATGAACTGGGATTCTATTCCAGAGCAAGGGAAGCCTCTGGGATATGAATATATCCCTCCAACATGTTCTATTTATTGTTGTGCTGAGGTTTAAATCCATGGAGTGTGTAGCACTAATGGATTTAGCTTTCTTGAGGTGGAGCATGTCCATCAATTCTGGGTTAGACATGGCTTTGTATGTCAGGCAGAGATCGCCTCTGAGCAAGCGGTAAGCAACTGAGTAGAGCTGGAGTTTCTTTAGTCAAGCAGCATAGGCATCTGTTTGAGGCCCACGATCCTCTTGGTGAGGTACTTTTGAGGTCTCTCCAGCTGTTGCAGGTGTCAGATAAGATACATCCCAAATGGGGCATTGTACTCAATTAAGGGCCTGATGAGTGATGAGTAGAGGGGCACAGTGACCCCTCTTGATCTATATATGAACCCTTTTGTGATGTGATTAGGTGAGCTATATAGAAGGTTTTTCTAACCACTTTGGCAATGTGATTGTCAAAGGAGAGGTTACTATCTACTTGGGTCCCCAGATCCCTAATTACTTCTTCCTTACTTAATAGATTACCTCCTATGTGGTAGTTTGTGGGCACTTTGTTTTTCCCAAAAGGGATGACTATGCACTTTTTTGGCATTTAGCCTGAGGCCATGGTTTTGACACCAGGTATCTGTCTCTGTAAGACCCTTCTGGAGGATGCTTGTGTCAGCCGGAGAGTCGATTATGGCTCCCAGTTTGCAATCATCTGCGAACATGGTCAGCCACAGTCCTCCCATGCTTCCTGTACCTCAGAGAAGTATATACTAAACAAGAGGGGTCCCAGGACTGAGCCCTGTAGGAAGCCACTTGTAACCGGTTTAGAGTCAGACATGGCACCTGCAACTCTGACCATGTGAGTTCTATCCCTGAGCCAGTTTGCAACCCATCTTGTGACATATGGGTTGATATTTAAGCTGATAAGCTTATTTATGATGCCAGAGTGGGGTATTGTGTTGAAGGCCTTTGTGAGGTCCAGGTAGGCTATGTGGACTACCTTTCCCTCATCTATGGCTTTGGTAGCTATTTCAAAAAAGTCAACTAGGTTTAGGAGGCAAGATCTGCCTTTAACAAAGCCGAATTGAGTAAGGTCCAGTGACTGGAGGTTCCCAATGTCTTTGTTTATGAGATCCATGATGATGCACTCCATAGTCTTGCAGACCAGGCTAGTCAGGCTTATGGGGTGGTAGTTCCTGGTATCCGTTGTGGTGCACCCTTTGTAGAGCAGGATTACTGTTGCTGTATGCCATTCTTTGGGTACATAACCTGTGGTAAGGCTGCATTGGAACAGTGAGTTTATGTGAGGGTTTAGTTCTTTTTGGAGCTTGTGTAAGACGCAGCCCGGGATACCATCCAGTCCCATTGATGCTGTGTTTTTACTTTGGTAAGGGCTGCTTTCACCTGTGTGTCTGTGATGTCTGGGGGACTGCATTTTTCTGGGATAGGCACATGCCCTTTTGGGGTGGAAGGGGGTGTAAAGTTTGCACTGAACCTGTCCGCCAGGATGTTGGCAATGTCAGTGGGTTCAGTGTATTTTGTGCCATTCTGCACCAGCTCAGAGCAGATCTGAGAGTTGCCACCCAGATTCTTGATGTAGCTAAAGAACACCTTGTGATTAGTGATTTTTTCTTTTGAAGTTAGCCTTTGATGATTTTATGATGGAGCAAAGTTTCTTGCTAATATTGATCAGGGAAGCCTTCCCTTTATGGTATTTTGCCTTATTATGTAATAGTTTCCTCCTTCTGTTGTATAGCTTATTTATGGCTGGGGTCCACCAGACTGGTCTCCTGTTTTTGGGGGAGTGAGTCTTGGTTTTACTTGGGATGGCATGATCCATGAATTCCTGTAGGTGCTCATAGAGTGCGTTTGTAAAGGATTCTGCAGTTTGGATAGCATTTTCCATTTGCCCGGGGGCTTTGAAACTTTCCACCTAGGTCTTGTGAAGTGTGAAGTTTGCTTTTGAGAGATTTTTCACAGTGGTTTCCTTGACTGGGGGTGGGGTCAGGATGTGGATGTCCATTGTGATTAGTTTGTGGTCTGATCTTACCAACGAGGGGTTTACCTCTGGTGTGGAACAATGATCCCCCATGTTGGTGATGACCAGGTCCAATATTTTGTCTCCTCTTGTGGGAATGGTGACCAGTTGTTCCATGGTGTTTGAGTTTATAAACTCCAGGAACCGTTGGGCAAAATAGGTGGGACTTGAGTGGTTTTCCCAGTCAATGTTTGGGTAGTTGAAATCCCCCAATATCATGGTGTTTGGTGAGACCTTCATATTCTCCAATGTTCTCAGGAATGCCGAGTGGGGGTCCTGAGACAAGGTGGGTGATCTGTAGCAGGCTACAAACTGAAAAGCAGTTTTGCCCACTGTTATTTGTACATGGAGGGTCTCCGATGCCTCGTGCAGTGCCATTAACCTGGAGACGTGGGTATCCTTGATGAAGATGGATACTCCCCCACCTTTAGTATTTTTGTCCTAGTTCTGGGGCCAAAAAGTATGGTAAGAGTTGAATCCTGGTAGTGAGGAGTGCCTCGAGTGCGTGCATCTTGAGGTTTAGACTTCCGGTGTTGAGTAGCATTACCCTTAGTTATTTGTTTCTGGTATTGTCTATGGAGGTGGGTTTGTCTTTTGAGTCTTGCCTAAAAAAGGCACTATGGGGGTGGCAAGAGCCTTAGCCAGTATTCAAAAACCTAAGGGTGACAGGTGCAAGCCGTCCCTGGTGAAGCAACGTGGCTTGTTGAGCATGTCATCCCAGGCTGACAGACACTGGATTGATAATTTTGTCTTTATAATGTGGCATCATTCTTGGTGAGGGCAAGATGCTACTCAGGGTCAGGGTCATACCAGCCTGGGCTACATGATCAGAGAGCTCCTCTATGTCTCTTTTCATGTAGTCCAGGGAGGTACATCTCAGGTCATTCACGCCAACATGGACAATGACAGAGTCATATTTGTACCTGCTGTGGAGTAACCTGAGTGTTTGTGCTATGTGGCAGATCCTGGCACCCGCCAGACAGTTTACAGTGACCTTCTCCTTATTCAGTCTGGTGAGTGGGGCATCAGTGTGCCTGACAATAGAGTCTCCTATTACTAGTGCATTACGTGCATTATTTAGCCTTAAGGGCTGCTTCTGTGTGGCACACTGACTTTGTGAAGTATGTGATATGTGAAAGTTGTTGTGGGGTAGTGGTTGCTTGGATGTCTGCTTTGGAGGTCTCTGCTGCTTTGGCAGATTTTTATTTAGAGCCTCCAAGTATGTTTTTGTGAGTTTATGTTTCATGTTTGCTGATGCAATTGGTCTATGTGAGACTGGTTATGCAGTGCAAGTGGTTTCCTTCTCCTCCTGACTGACTGTGCCATTCTTGGTTTGAGAGAGCTTGGCCTCCTGTTTGGCTGTATAGTTGCATCTCTCACATACATTTCAGTTTGTTGGAAGGAGGAAAGGGTTGTCTGTGTACATAAGGCAATTGTAACATTGCCTCAAGATTCCCAAATTCACCAGCTGGTCTGGAGAGTATACCTGAAACTGCACTTTGGACATGCTTGGATAGTTAAAAACACTGATTTATTGATTGTCCGGAATGGGCGAATAGGGAGCCTTGTACTTCTGGGTAGTAAAAGGGAGTGAAGTGCTATAGTTTGTTAGCGCTTACTGAGGTATTTGAGCAAGTGCTGGGCTACAGAAGGGCGGTAGAGTGCTTGCTTTGAGAGTTAGACTTGTTCTAAAGGAAAAATTGAAGAGCAGACTTTGTGGAGCCAGGAATAGTTTAAAACAGCTTAAACAGCGCTGTAATGTGTTGTGCGACGTTGCTCGATGCTGTGCAGTGCGCAAAATCAAGCAAAACCACACAAATGCGGATTTTAAGGCAGGGAGCTTGAAAGAGATAGGAATTAGCTCAAAATGGCCAATAAGCTACTAGTTGCTGGGCTGAGACCACTCCTCCAGGGACAGATGGGCTTCTCAAAGCTCCCCACTCTCACTGGTGAACAGAGAAACTTCCTCCTATCCAAGTAAGCATATGGGCAACACAGGAACTTATACCACAACCCAGAATTCAGCAAAACCTGAAATCTGGACTACTCTAGTTCAGAAAAGGCAGGGAAACAAGGATTTTTTTGTTTTTTTTTGCTTTTTTTTCAACAGAACAACAGTAACTTAACAGGAAACACTATAAATGCTTTAAACGGGCTAGTGCACTTGATTGTGTAGCCTACAACAGTTATACAACACAAACACGATTTAAAGAAGTGCAGGAACAGTAACAAAATGCAAAAACAAGCTTCTTCAGATTTTAGAATAGCTAGAAACTCGCTTTTCGGCGAGAATATGCAGTCACAAGTAGAAAGGCAGAGAAAAAATACTTAATTTGTTTAAAGTATCTGTTTTTGTCTCTCTGCTGCTTGTTACACTCTGCAGGACCACAAGGAGCTGTGCTGAGTCAGAAACAAGCGCAAAACTATGCAAATGTGGGTTTTAAGGCAGGGAGCTTGAAAGAGATAGGAATTAGCCCAAAACTGCTGTAGACAATCCACAGCCATAAGTATGTACTGCCATGTGCAATTACTATGTGACAGTGTGGATTAGTAAACAATATAGGCAGCCCTTATAATTTCCAGATACCACTCTCCACCCACGGATCATACACAAACACGTTTGGATCTTTCTTCCTTCCTTTCTTACTTTCTCTCTGTCTCTCTCACTCTCTCCCTCTCTGGCAGATGTGGAAAATACATCTGTTTTGCATAGGCAGCAGCTTGACATTTGTAGGTAATGCTCATGATCAGCTGATGGTCTGTGCATGAATTGGAGTCCCCCACTTGCTAATTGCACGTGGAACAGCTGTGGTATCATTCCTATAGTCAATTGCATGGATACACACTCCTATAGCTAAGCACTTCATGTGGGTGTTTGCCCTTTCTTCACTATGAGCAGGACTTCATGTGGGTGTCTGGCAAACAGCATCACAGAGGGTAGTTGGAAATACCTCTTACAACATACACAGTGGAGACAGGCCAACAAACAGGAGGGGGATGTTCCAGACACGGGGACAAAATGTAAGTATTGCTGTTATACATTTGCAGTAATATTGGTTTAACAGGGATTGTGTGGAAATGGCTGTTCTGCATGATTTGAAGTCTGACATGACAGTGTTAAGTGATTGAGGAAACTCTCACATGTAGGGCTATCTGCAGACTGGCTAGAGTTTGGAATCTTAGATGTGATGTGTTACACATTTCCTGTCTTTAGAAATGCAGTGGCATACTCTGATAATTGCAGTCAGTTAATGGTGACATCCATGTGTGTTACTGACTTCATATCCCTCAGAAGAGATATGTCACAACAAACACTGTTACACCAGGAATTTTCACAGTTTATCACAGCAATATGTCAATAATGGCCTTGTGTTTGTGCCTCTGTCCCCCAAGTCTGTTACCCTTTGTCCATATGTCATGCAGTAAGAGGTGCATATGTACAGTATATCATTATTTACTGACATGATTCCTGATAACAAGCTAGTGATATATCAGACTGCCAGACATGTTATGTATAGTAGGCCTTATATTCGTGGACAAAACCTGGACATTCTGTTGTAGTCTTTACAGTAGTGAGATCATTGTACTTATGGTGATTATTGACAGAGTGTCATTCTTGTGTAGTGGTTTATTGTGAATATGTTACTTGGCCTGTGTACAGACTGTGGTAGATGTCAGTGTTCTTGGTCCTGTTCTATCTGACATTGCATGCTGCTCCAGTTTCTAGTACCCTATCAGCGTTTATGTTTGTAGGGCCAGACTGAGACATGTCCCATACCACAGTCAGGCATCAGACTACACTGTTAATTGTGCCAGTATATATAGGGTTAGTGTGTGAGTGGCAAATATGAGGATGGTTTTGTTTACACAGTCCATATACTGTACTATTAATTAGGCTTAGCATAATGTGACTGTGACTGTGTTGAGATTGGTTGTGGGTATTCACTTTCTCACTGGTGTCTCTTACTCCACACTGTTACATGCCTTTAGTGCCTGCTATATTTGCAATTACATGTATAGTCCCACATAGGAAACTTGGGTCAGTGTTGTGGCAGTCTGCCTGTAGTTTATATAGTGCTTGGTGACATGCCTAGCAGCTCAGTGTATTTACCTAGTGTGATGTTATGTCCAGATATCTGTCAGATGTACTGTTGCCTGGCCACCATATGTGTTGTGTATTTCTGAAAAAGCAGTGGGATGCTGTGAAGATGTATGCCACTAACTAGTGGGAAGTATGTGGGCCTGGGACCTCTGCTCCTCCAGTTAATATGTGTTAGGACAGACAGGAGGGTGTGAATGCATCAACTGTGTGAGCTTATCTACTCCAATATTTGTGTTATATCCCATTTTCATGGCTGTAAACATCCCCTTTTTCATGCTTGGTGCACACGTCTTGCACTAAGGAGTTCATTGTATACCTCTGGACTGACCAAATTGTTTCAGACTGTCCACATTTATTGGTCATATCTCTGCTGTTTTCCACAGGATCATTACTGTGATTTGTGTGGTACTTCACTATGATGATTTTATGATGTCTGTCAGTGACTGATGGCTTACATGTCAGTATCAGAAGAGCCTTTCTACACAACATGTCTATTGACACAACCCCTGTTACTGTAGCAACATTCTACATTTATAACTGCAATACTTACATTATGTTCCCCTTACACTAAGAGGCTGTGAGTTACAGTGCTGAGGTATGACTCCACTACATGTTATGGGCATATGTTATACATACATACATATATATATATATATATATATATATATATATATATATATATATATATATATATATATATATATATATATATATATATATATATATATATATATATGTATATATACATAAACACACACACACATGCACCCGCACACACACACACACACACACACACACACACACACACACACACACACACACACACACACACACACACACACACACAGATATATATAAATATATATATATAAATAGATGTGTGTACAGTAAAACAAATCCAAGTACCCAAAACTAAAGATCCAAGAAGGCAGCAGAATAACAAACGTATAAAATTAAATTTATTGCAAAGAACGTAAGCACTTTCACGGTATAAACCACTTCATCAGACGTACAAACATGTGTAAGCAAAGGCTCATTATATATCATCAGCAATTAAAAATAAGCAATTAATCAATTTAAACAATTCAGTGGGATGTAGTTATGTATGCATGTTAACATTGTTTCTGTGATAGTTGATGAATGAATTGTTTAAATTGATTAATTGCTTATTTTTAATTGCTGATGCTATATAATGAGCCTTTGCTTACACATGTCTGTACGTCTGATGAAGCGGTTTATACAGTGAAAGCGCTTACGTTCTTTGCGATAAATTTAATTTTATACATTTGTTATTCTGCTGCCTTCTTGGATCTTTAGTTTTGGGTACTTGGATTTGTTTTACTGTTCACATTTTTGGGAATTATAGTTCACTTTGTGCTCAAATATATGTGTGTGTTATGTACATGTATACATATATCTACATATGTATACACACACAAACACACACACATATATATATATACATATCCATATCCTTATGCATAAACATGAGTGTTGTATATACCTTCTCAGATGTATCCCACCATATTTATCTGTTATATGTATATTTAGATATAAAAATGTGACTGATTCGACACTATTTTCACTAATAAGTAGTAAACAATTGTAGTAGTCAAAGCAGTTGCTCACTACTATTCAGTAGTTGTACTGAATGATATATTTGAACAAGCAATACACATTAGTGCAGCTCAGATTGCTTAGTGGTTCAGTGTTGTTACTATAGTCTATGGGGTCCTGGGTTCAAAACCAGCAAGGGCTGTTGACTGGCAGAACAAGGGCTGTTGGATACAAAGTGGTTAAGGCAGCTTTAAGTGGGTTTGCGCTAAGCAGTGCTAATGTACATTTAAACAAAAAGGTGCTTAGCATTTACATTTAAGTAATCCTTACACTTGCTTAGCATAGCTCAGCCCTTGTAATCAGAGTTCACACTGTATAAGAACCGCTGTGACCATCAACCATACACATAACAGATTACACTATTCAGCCCAATGATGCATGTGCTGTGTGAAAAAACAGAATGGACACACTGACAAGGTAGTTAGCACTGCTAAACCCAGATCTGTCATATGTGTCTATGACTGTATGTATTTGTCAATGTGTATATGACAGTATGTCATCCTATGTATTGCTCATTAACACCCAGTACATCCCCCATTACCATACTGTGCAAGGCCTGGTGATGTTCTTCACTTAACAGGAAACTCGGGACACACCTCACCCTAAAAGCTCTGTGGTGTGTGCAATTAATGCCAAATACATTAGTAGCAATAAATACCTAGGTAGAGGTTCTACTACCAGTGTTGCCAAGTAAGTGTGTGTGTATGTGAAGGGATCTACTTCAGTTTGCAAAAAAATATATGTCCCAGGAGATCATTTGTCTGAGAACTAACTGGTGAAAGGTAACATTTCAAAGCAATCATCTTATGGAAATGCATTCATTCAAAATAGTAGTGGATATGTAAATGCCCTCTTTCCTTATGCACAGCTGTACAGCGATACTTGAGTTGGTATATATACATGGGTGTGGTTGTTGTGGGGACAGCCACCCATATTGAGGTTATTGTTGTGTGTATCCCCCCACTTAGTGTGCTGTTATACTGTACAGTTTATGTTAACAGGTTAAGTAGTTGTTAATCACACTATGTGTGTTTCTACACCACCCTACACCCTCCAATGTGGGGGCTGTGCCACCCAGACCAGCACACCTATGTTTACCAACTCCAGGATTACACTACATTGGCAAAGAGGACATATACCTTGACAATACCATTGTCAATGACATTAAACTGGGGGGCTGATTATTTACTGATGCTTTGACAACTTTGTCTTGGTAGAATTATATAAGCCAAAATGAGTTCACTGCAAAATGAAGTACATCCATGTGAACAGTATTCTCTGTGCATTGCATCAAAACCAGAGCCTCTATGTGTGTGTTAGTCATAAACATTTGGTGTGTGCCACCTAGTACACTTACCATTGTCCACTTTAGAAGAGCTGATTACATCAGCCGCCATGCACTCACCTGTATACACCCCTCAGACCTATCAGACCTATCAGCCATGAGGCACATGCAGTAACTGTTATACAGACCTGTTACCTGTGTTCAGCTGTACCTGTGATATGACACAGTCAGTGTGTCATCATAGTGCCACACCCTTTGTAGGAAAGGACAGCAGACCAACGTCCTGCTGACACATAGACACATAGAACACAAACAGAATACATTATGGACACCACAATCAATCATTGTTAATAAAAACTATAATGCATCATGGCTGGACAGCTACACACTCTGACATGAAAGCATTAATCATTCCAGCTGAAAACACATTAAACAGCATTAAATTGCTAAACCTTAGTACATTCCCCCTGTGCATCAGAACCATATTAGCATGTCCCTGCATCGATGGTATGGATGAGATGGATGTGGTACAGGTGTCATCATATGCACAGGGTGTGTTGTGGGTTTGCCAGAGGCCTGGGCTGAGCCATTTTGTTGGCATCATGTGTGTGGGTTAGGGGGTTATTTATTACATGGGCTGTGCAGACATGGTCTGTGTAGGTATGGAGGTGCCCTAGCTGTGTTGGTGATGTGTGTGTATGTATGCACACATTTTTCCAAGTCCTATACAGAAGTTTGTTGGACAGCTACAGTCCGTACATGGCAGGGTGCACAGTTCATCGTGTCCAGCCATGGACATGAGAACTGTGCCAGCCAGGGGTTCCATGGGCACTACCAGGCAGAAGCCCAGATATGGTACTCTCCCCTGATGATGACACTTGTTCGCTGGATCCACATCCCTTTTGGGACTGGCCAGCACCATGTGCATGTGGCCTGCTGTGTTGTGGTGTGGACAGCACCCCCCTGCAGTGCTGGTGCTCGTACTGCCGCTACAGGAGCAGCTGTGAGTTGTTGCACATCCATGGAAACCTCCACCAGTTGGTGCTGCTGACCTACATCCACGTGGCCAATGCCCTACTCCCACCACATGCTCTACCACAGACACCGCATGGTCGAGGATTCTCACCATCTCACCCAATTGTCTAGCCATGACCTTTGCAAAGTAATGGTGGGCACCTGCAAGATCACAGATGTTGTCACGTACAGCAGGAAGAGTAGCCCTCTGGAGCCTCAGACTATCTGTGGTGTAATGTTCCATACCTTCCTGTGCCTCCATGATGGCCCAAACATGCGTCTGGTGACACCTGCTGTGGCACTTCTGCCAGGGGCATGATGGCCATCAGCCCTCCTATGAATACTCCTGCACATCTGTCTGTGTGGTACCTTGACAGTCATCCGGATATGGCTGCTGTGTACAGAAACACTTGCTATAGTCACCACACTTTCCTGTCCCATGCTACCATCCACCAACTGTCCCTTATCTATGGCCACTGGTGATGGGGTATGTATGGGCATTGTAACTGTGTGTGGGGATGGGGTGGATAAAAGTGGGATGTCAACCAATGGCACAGATTCAGCCTCTGACAACCCTACCTGTGCCTCACTATGTCTATAATTATTGTCAGAGTCTGTATGGACATTGACATCAGTTTGCCTGCAGGAGGGACCCTGACCAACCTCACCACCTGTGAGGGGAAGACAAGAAATGTAAATTAAAATATGTACATTATGGTTTACTTCTACACACACACACACACACACACACACACACACACACACACACACACACACACACACACACACACACACACACACTTACAGGTGAGGTGGCACAAAGATATTACACAGACCTCTCATTACCCAACAGTCAACATGCATGACATATGGTACTCAACAGCATGCACTGCAGCCATAATCAGTCCTTGTTACCAACATTATACATCCCTGTGATGCATAAGTTGTGTTAGTAGGTGATGCCCTTTCTCCTGGAGCACATTGCACCCATGTACACAATATTGCTGTGCACATCTACAGCACACTGGCATGTAGTGTGCACCATACCTCACAAGTGTACACACCATTGCTGAATGTGTACATGTGTGGCAGTTATGTGTGCTCTGTTACTCACAGCCCCTATGTGTTTGTCTGACATACCTGGGATGATATGAGGACTGATGTCAGTAATTAATGCCTGTCCTTTATTTGTAGATCTCATCAGCATCAGTGCATGTATGTGCAATAAAATCCAGTTACAGTGACAACCTTCAAAGCTTAATGTGGATATGAAAAGTGTACACACCCTTGTTGACATGCCAGCCTCTTCCATGATATGCAATGGGGCCACAATACTGCATTTGTTAAGACTACACACACCTGATATGTGACATATGACCTGCGCAATCCAATGTAGTATCAAACAAATGTGTTAACTCATTAACCCCGAGTAGCTTGTCATGGCACCTGTGTGTTTAAGCCTGAGCGCACCATGAGAAGATACAATTTTCAAGCCATTACCCCACGAGAGCTTCCACAAGCGGGAGAAAGTGTACAGCTGATTTGTAGTTCACCTTAATGTAAAACACTCTGAAATTGTAACTAAATGTGTAATTTATCATATCTAGTTATGATTCAGTGTGTTTAAACATTAAGGTCACATTGAGGTTTCCTGAAAAAAAATCTTTTTAAAAGTTCTTGCTAAGCAAGTGGAGGCAACCAATCAGATTCTTGCATTCCGAGCCACCACTTGCATAGTGCCTCCACCCCCAACCTAAGCTTCTTTTGTTCTCCCCTAATAAATAGTGGGTCCAGCAGCAGGTATTTCCTTCTTTCTGCGAAGAACTGGAGATTTTACCTGCTACTGAACCCTCTATTTTATTTCACCAGTGAAGGAATTCACGGACCGCCATATAGGCACTACCAGGAGTCTTTTTTTACAGGTACGTCGTGGTGTTTATCCTAATATTCTGTAACAGACTGTGTAACTTTGCCATCATTGAGAAAAAGACTACATGAATACTGTATACATGTAGTGCTCATGTTGTGAGCCACATGCAGTGTATGCTATGAAGTTAGAAAATTCAATCTAAAAAGATTTGTAGTCATGGCTCAAGCAACAGAGCGGCTTGAACAACTTACCATGTTCCTTTATTTTTGTCTGGTTTTATTAGCAGTATACCAATGTTCTAATTGAGTCTGAGTTCTAATTGAACATGATAATTTTACACCTGAGTAGGCTAGGTCTCTGTTTAGCTTTAGGGTGGCAATCTAAGTGGAAATCACAGGTGTGCAGTGTTTTGTTAATGGGTGACAAGTGACTGTCTACTTATGTATATTTTATCTTGCATATTTTAAAAGATCTTAGAGGTATAATCACGTTTTACTGTTGTATGTGAGTTGTGGACTCAGAAAGCAGTTTGTGTGGCTGTTGGCACAGTAAGTATAACAGAATTAGGTACTCTTCCATTATTGGGGCAACATTGTTAACTGTTGCTGTGCTCCAAATCCAGTGGCAAAGGGTGATCGCATGGGAAAGATGACTGGGTGGTATGAGAGAGACGCTGGCTGAATGAATACATTAATAAAAAATAGCCGTGCTGTTATCTGCGGCGATCTAATAGCAACATTGAATGTATGTTACTGCTAATGTACTGACATTTATTAGTTGCACATGCACCAAGTGCTGCTTTGAAAAACAGAAAGACTGGAGGTAACTTAGCATAACCACAGAGTCAATGGCTAGTAAGGCGTAACTAAGCGTAAGTAGTGTACTCAAATCAGAATATTTATCTGAGCAAGGCTTGGACGCATTATTACTCAAATCGTGTTCAAAACTGTTTTCACAACGGTTTACAGTATGGAAGCTCAGCAAAATATGCTTGCGTTAGACATGCATGAGTAAAATATAGACTTTTCTAATACTTAGAAGAGTAGAAAGTAGCATGTCCCTTTTGTATATGTATTCGGCTAACATACTTCTCAGTTCTCTGATTTTGACACACATTTCAGCTTTGTCCCTCTTAATTATCTAAAACTGATCACTTTTGGAGAGTGAATTAGACTTAATAAGTAATGGCAACACTTACTTATATACTTGTTTTACTTCAGACAATGCATATTGATCAACATGATCTTATTCTGTTAACAGTGCTAACATTTTAAAGTGTCCCCGGTTATTTTTGGATTTGTCCCTGATTCTTTTGAAATTCACCCCTATTTAGTTTACTGTAGATGTTTTAAATGAAAAGTGGGTGATACCAAACAATATTATTAAGTAGGAGTACAAAATATACATTTCTGCTACACCCCTTGAAGTCTGTAAATTTCTTCACAAACTGGATTACAGCTGACGATCATGATCAGTGTTGCCCCGATAACGGAAAAGTACCCAGAATTATTTTTATACTTTTAATTAGTTCCCATAAGCATCACCTGTTTTTATTTCATGGGAGGTTTAAAGCTAGAAAGGTAAAGGGCATAACTCTCAGCTCATGGTTTATTGGTAAAGCCAGAGAAGTAATGCGGAACAAATAAAAGCTCACAATCAGGGATACGTTCATGTTGCCGCCTGTGCTTGCTGGGTTTGCATTAATATACAATATAAGAAGTCTGAAATTTTACTGTCTGACATCCTCAATGGTTTGCCAGAAAATAGTTTTGTGAGGGAGGAATAAACATATGATGGAAAACTCGTCCGAGAACTGTGACATTGGGTAATATACCAAGGACACCAGCCAATTTCTCATGCTTCATTTGCTCTGCTTTTTTTTTTGTTTTGTTTTGTTGTCATTCATCTGATCTTCCACCATCATCGGAGTGCTGATCCAAAGAAAGTGCAAATATAGTTAGAGCAGAGATGAAGAAGAGCAGTAGAATAGTGATAAGAAATGGCAGTGTTGTAAGAGAGGGTAATTCCATTGGCCTTCAGGGAACATACAGTTAAACATTGCAAGGTATAAAATGATTTTAACATGTATCTAAATGTATACATTTTAGAAAAAAGGGGAAGGGTGGATTGAAAGTAGTAATTAGGGTGAGAGTTGAGAGGTGGTGGGTCGGGGTGCTAAATGGTGAGACGTTGTACAGGAAAATAAGATAGTAATAATCCATAAGCTCACTTTGAAGCTATCCCTTGGTGGTGTATTTTCACATGTTCATTTATCATTTTTATTTAATGTTCATTTATTAGTATGTATTGAAACAAAAGCTTATAATAGTATTATTACAAAATATCCAGTTTTGTAGTACTTTTACATAGAATAAAAGACTGAACTGTTCATATCTGATGCTGATGCCGATTTTTTCAGAGAGACACAGTGGTCTAAGTAGATGGAGAGAACTCTATACTTTCGTATGTTTTAAGTTTGAGATAAGTTATGAATCTTTTCTAAAATATTTGAAATAAACATCCGCTTGTTTTTGTTTTGTATCTTCATCAAGCTTTCTGTAAAAGAGTCTTCTATGCAGATTATAGTTTTATGGTAAAAAAGTGAGTGGCGTTCTCATTAGCTAGTTTTTGAGTCGCATAATGTTGATCAGTGTAAATATTTTGGCTCTGCACTTTTTGGTTGTGTATATATATATATATATATATATATATATATATATATATATATATATATATATATAGTCCTTAAAGATGTGTCTGACTGTTGGACATCTTTCATATTGCATGATCTGTAAGGCAGCCATGTAGGCGTGCTGCACAGGACTGACCTTGAGGTGTACAAAAAAGTAAAAAGTGGATACAAATGTACACCTCACTTCTCTGTGTACTTTCTTACCACTAAATTTCCATGACTTCTTTTATTTTTAAATGTACTAGTTTGTATAAATAAGTAATTCCTACTTTGGTAAAACCTGAATTGATCTACGGCATGTCTGCCGACAAAAAAGACCACCACCAAGTGGGCAAGTCTGCATTGGCCAGTCATCTAAATAAAACAGATCCCAAAAATTGTGCAAACTGAAAAAGTTCTCATTTTCATGGTTTACACTAGTTCAGGGGACTGTAAGGTGATCTTGCGAGCAATGTGGCACTGTTTTTCTTTGTGACTTGCCTTTCCCTAGGACATTTTAGTTTGCATTGGAAGAGGTAATGTTGTCCTCATGTGCATTACTGCTGTTTATGGCTGAAGTCATGCCTGAAATGCTGGAACGTGGCAGTAATAGTTGCTAGCTCCCGATCCAAAGCATACCTGGCATGTTTTATGCAGCTAATAGGGGAAAGTATAATAGAGTAAACTATAAAAATATATACTTTTGTAGTCATCATCTGGTCTGGCTTGACGTGCTGTTTGAGGTGCAGAAAATCAAATGTAGGAGTGGGAAGATGGATAAAGAAAGACATCCACGCAAGCTAGTAGACTTGAAAAATGACCAATGATTTTAATGGTGAAAAGTCTGCTGGGTAAGCCACCCCTCCTTGTTTTTATGAAGTTACTTGATGTGGAATACAACTGCTGTTTTTATGTTTTTTCCCAGCTATTCGTCATATAATTTCTGCAGGTGTACATTTCTTTTTTATTGCAACACACACACACCTTGTGCAGTATAAAATACTGTCAAGAAGCTCCTCATTAGCACTCTTCAAGAAAAATCTTGATGATTGGATGGGAGATAGGAAATTCACCCAGGGATCACTTCTGTGGCTCTGATCAACAGGGGCAAAGGAACATAATTTTCCTGGGTGGCGAAAGCCAGAGTACCTTTTTGGCTAGGCTTTTACAGGCCCTAGGGCCAATAGCCTAGTACCTACCTATGAAGAAGTGCTTTCATAGTTTCATAGTTTCATAGTTTGGTACTAGGCTATCTGCCCTGGGGCATTTATAAGCCTAGCCATAGTGATGTGGCTTTCGCCACCCCATGTAATGGTACAAAAGTGTACAGAATAGATTTAGAATACTGTGCCTCTGTCTAGTAGTGACACAGAGATGACCCCTGGGGTAAACCTACGATCTCCCATCCATTCGTCAAGATTTCTCTTGAAGAGAGTCAGTGAGGGGCTCTGCCTTACATAAACTGGGATTCTCTTCCAGAGTATGGGAAGCCTCTGAGTTATGAATCTGTCCCTCCAGCATGTCCTATTCATATTTGTGCTGAGGTTCAAATCTTTAGCTCTCGTGGTTCTGATGGATTTGGATTTTTTGAGGTGGAGCATGTCCATCAATTCCTGATTGGACATGGCCTTGTACGTCAGGCACAGATCACCTCTGTGTAGGCAGTATGCTACTGAATAGAGTTGGAGTTTCTTTAGTCTGGCAGCATATGATATATGTTGGAGACCCTTGATCCTTTTGTTGAGGTACTTTTGGGGTCTCTCTAGCTGTTGCAAGTGCCGGTTGAGATACATACCAAAAGGGGCATTGTACTCAATCATGGGCCTGATAAGGGAGGAGTACAGGGGCACAATGACCTCCTTTGATCTGGATGTGAATCCCTTCATGATAAGGTGGGCAAGGTAGAAAGTTTTTCTAACCACTTTGGCAACGTGGGTGTCAAATGAGAGGTCACTATCGACTTGGGTCCCCAGGTCTCTGATTACTTTTTCTGTACTCAGTGGGTTACCGCCTATGTGATAATTTGTGGGCACTTTGTTTTTCCCAAAGGGGATGACTATACATTTTTTGGCATTTAGTTTAAGGCCATGACTCCGGCACCAGTTGTCCATTTCAATGAGGCCTTTCTGTAGGATGTATGTGTCAGCTGGTGTAATGACTATGGCGCCTAGTTTACAGTCATCTGCGAACTTTGTCAGCCACAACCCACCCATGTTTGCTTTCACATCTGAGAAATAAATGCCGAACAAGAGGGGTCCCAGGACAGAGCCCTGTGGGACACCACTTGTCACTGGCTTTGAGTCTGACATGGCTACAGCGATTTTGACTTTATGGGTTCTATCCTTTAGCCAGTTTGCCACCCATCTTGTGGCATATGGATTTACATTTAAGCTGATGAGCTTGTCTATGATGTCATAGTGGGGTATTGTGTCGAAAGCTTTAGCCAAGTCCAGGTAGGCTGTATGGACTGATTGCCCTCGTCAATGGCTCTAGTGACTGTTTCGAAAAAGTCAACCAGGTTTAAAAGGCAGGATCTGCCTTTTACAAAGCCGAACTGGGTGGGATCAAGTGTTTGTAAGTCCCCAATGTCTCTGTTTATTAGTTCCATAATGATTCTTTCCATAGCTTTGCAGACCAGGCTGGTTAAGCTTATGGGGCGGTAGTTACCAGGGTCAGTAGAGGTGCCTCCTTTGTGGAGTGGGACTACTGTTGCTGTATGCCAGTTTTCAGGTACATATCCTGTAGTAAGGTTAAGGTTAAATAGCATTTTTATGTGCGGGTTTAGCCCTCTTGGAGTTCTCGTAGCACGCAACCCGGGATACCGTCGGGTCCCATTGATGCTGTGTTTTTAGCTTTGCTGAGGGCGGTTCTCACCTGGACATCTGAGATGACAGGGTGGTTACAGTCAGCTGGGATGAGTATTTCTTCTTTTGGGGGTGAGGGAGGGGAGAAATTTGCACTGAACCTGTCTGCCAGAATGTTGGCAATATCTGTGGGTTCTGTGTATTTTTTGTCATTGTGAACTAACTCTGAACATATCTGAGGGTTTCTGCCCAGGTTTCTAACATAGCTGAAGAAGGCCTTGTGGTTATCTTTAGTGTCCATAGCGAATTTTCTCTCAAAGTTGGCCTTGGATGTTTTTATGAGAGAACGTAGCTTTCTACTAGTGCTGATCAGAGATGCCTTCTCTTTATGGGATTTTGCTCTGACGTGCAGTAGCTTCCTTCTTTTGTTATACAATTTGTTTATGACTGGGGTCCACCAGACAGGATGCCTGCCCTTGGTGGAGAGGGTCTTGGTTTTATTTGGGATTGCATGATCCATGCATTCTTGGAGATGTCCGTAGAAAGCATTTGTGAAGGATTTTGCATTGTGGGGAGTGGTTTCCACTGTCCCAGTGGGCTTAAAGGATACCATCTCAGTTTTAAGAAGTGTAAAGTCGGCTTTTGAGAAGTTTTTCACTGTAGTCTTTTGTGTTGGGGGTGGAGGTGGGATATGTATATCCAGGGTGATTAGTTTGTGGTCAGACCTCACTAGTGAAGGGTATGCTTCCGGTGTGAAGCACTTTGTCGCCATGTTTGTGA